>NC_137098.1:19308172-19518551 GCF_949357685.1 Gobio gobio
GGGTTCATGAATATTAATCACGTTGTCAACGCTCATTCAAACTGATTTGCTGAAATCAAAACACAGTAATAGGTGCACGCCAGCCAATGAGATTCCCTTTTGTGCCTTTGTTTCTTCCTGTTCATGAAAGGCTAAATAATTTCAAATAAACGCCATTATTTTACAGGAAAATACAACAAAGGATATTGTTTACATGTAGCACATCAATTCTGTGTGGTATAAGACTCTCTCGCTCTCTCTTTGAGTGTGTGTGAAACACTGAGCGCTCTCAGTCGCGCGCCTCACACTTGTGTTTAATGTGCGTCAAATACACTGCGCATTCATTGAGTTGAACTGAAATAGTATGCTTTACCGATCGATTGAGAAAGAGTGAATATCTTAAGCGCTCAGTCCAAGTGCTCAGCGAGTGAAAATACATCTGTATGGTTCAGATTGCCCTCAGGTAGCCCCTCGTTTAGCTATGAACTCTTCCGCAGCTTCCGCCATAGTTGTTTTCGCTCTGCACGTGAGATGCGGATTCAGTGCCGTCCCATCACGCGCTGCGCGTAGGACACCGAGTGCTGCGGGGGGCATCACAAGAAAATCTCTCTCCAACCCCCGTTCAGCTATACAAAGTGACGAACGCAGCCACCGCGGCCATCATAAAGTAAAAACGCTTAGGGCATCAAGACGGCCAGCGGCGGCACGGTGCGGATAGGTCGCGCCATCAACTAGGCTTTATCGTTATTATCGCGGGAAGACAAATTCATATCGTGGGGATAATTTTACCGGTATATCGCAAACGATAAGATATCGCCCATCCCTACCGTGCATGTGAACTGTATGACTGAATGTGCACAATGTGATTTCAAATTGTAATAAAGTCCACTGAATGCAAGTTGATTTGAACCCATGTGCAGTTTAATTATATCCAAACACAAAGTAAACTTGAACCTGAAAAATAAAACATGACACTCACCAAACAATGGTTGCGGGGAACAAAACTAGACAAGATACAATTGAAACATATATGCATTTATACAACAAGACTAATGACCAACAAGAAACACCAATTAGTACATAACACATAAAGCCCAAACTAAGTACACTATGTTTTTTTTCACGCGTACGCGCACAGTATACTTCTCTTGACTCGTCCGTGTACACAGGCATTCAACGCATGCACAGTTGAGCAATCTCTCGCAACAAGTTACAACCTATATGGTGACGCATTGCTGCCACATACATATTATTTTTTCCACTCAATTATGTCGTTATACGAGATGTTATGTCGTTTTGACGACATCTTTTTCATAATAACGAGATGTTATGTTGTAAAAACGACCTATTTTTCTCGTTAAAACAACATATTTTCTCCTAATAAAGACGTGTTGTATAGTGATGTGTACAAAAAATATGCCTGTATCCACAGTAGAGAATTTATATAGCCTATGTATATTTATATATATTTATATTTATGCATTTGGCAGACGCTTTTATCCAAAGCGACTTACAGTGCCCTTATTACAGGGACAATCCCCCTGGAGCAACATGGAATAAAGTGCCTTGCTCAAGGACACACTGGTGGTGACCGCTGGGATCAAACCAGCAACATACTGCGTATCAGTTCCATGGTTTAACCCACTGGACCACCATCTCACAGGCCTATGTGCCTTTGTCACACTTCCATGTTTAAAAAGCAGAAGCAAGCTCAGCGTAAAATAGGCTCTTCCGCTGCCTGTATCAATGGCAGTGCTCATAGCACTGCAATTGTTGTAATTTATTGATGTAGACTATATACAGTTCTTAACAGATAGCCATGTGTAACAGGTGCCATAGACCGCTCATGATTAGCCTCAGTGGCGTAACTTTAACCTAGTAATGACGGACCCTGGTGCAGTCACAAATATCATAACTATCTATAATAGGCCTACTGTAATTAAGACATATATTCAATAAATGTATTAGAAACAGAAAGACGCTGTAGTTTCAGCCTTACTCAAAGGCAGCGGAAACATGGCCAGTGGGTACGCACGTCAATCCATTCCAGACGATCTTGGTTTGCTTCTTATTTATTAAATATACAGGCAATTAGTTGATGAAACCTTGATCAAAATTAAAATACAATTTATAGAAAACGAAATTAACTCTTCGAAGTTCTGTGAAATTTACTACAAATGTCAAATTAAAATTGTAAGTAAATCTTACACTATCCTGCACCCTGTGTGTTTGTGTGTGATTGAGGTGTTTTTTTTTTTGTTTTTTTTGATTGTCATGCGTCTTTTGCTTGTATATTTGGCATCTGATTGTTGAAGTCACCTTTAACCCTTAAATTATACCTCAGGTCTTAAGCGACCCGAGACATCATTCACTACCCTCCTCCTCATTCATTTTTTAAAGTTAGACATCAACCTTCTTAGTATTCCCCAATCAATCAATTTTAAACAATATAACAAGAAAAAATTGTTTTCAAAATTGTATAGGGTCGCTATAACGACCCGAGGTGTGTAAGATTGTACATATTTTTTTTCCTGCACAATAATACATGAATCTATAATGATGAAATAAATGCAATTCACTTTTATTCCACAAGGTGGCAATGTCTGATACACAATGATGAAGTGACGGTTCACTCATACTTACTGCAGACTGAAAACGAAACAATAATAATTATAATCTGCAAAACTTGAAATGGCTCAGCGATTTACTGCAGAGCAAGTACTTAACACAATCAAATTTAGTGTCAGTCACTTGATGATGGATCTGGTGAAGGAAGCTGTCAGTGATCAAAATATTTATTTTGAAGATGTTGAAAATGAGTTTTGAGAATATGCGTGAGATCGCGAATATGAGCCAGATGTTGAATGTACTGGGAAAGGAGTTCTGATGAGGACAGTGGTGATGGTATAAAACATCTGCTCAAACTGAACCCTTCCAAGCTCCAAAAGGTCACGAAATATGTTTTATTTTATTCCTCTGTAATTGTTGCTCTAATATCAGTAGTTTTATATTATCGCGACAGGTATAGATCTATCCATGTTAGATATAGATCCGGGTCGCAAAAGACCCGAAAGAATGTTTGGCGAAACAGTCATGCATTTAAGGGTTAAATGAAAATTAACAATTCTATCTACAATTTCTATTTCATGAAACTATACTCCATTTAATTTGCAACATCCACTTTCTATGATTGAGGCAGTCCTGAAGTCCTGTCCTACATTACTTTTTTTTTTTTTTGCCTATTAATGTGGAATATGTTGTATTTTAAGAATGCCGATTGTCAGCAGCTGTCTGATGTTTTGCATCCTTTGTTGTTGTCTTGAGTTGTGTGGTTTGGCCGCAGTTATTTGTAAAGAAGACAGCGTCTGTCCCGCCTGTTCTGCAGCAAATTCATTTTAATTAGATGTTTAGGACGTCACTCCCAGACAACATGCATTTTCATTTAATCTAATTATCTCCCACAGCAGCTCCTCCATTACTGTCGCTCCAGTCATCGGCGAGAGAAGCATGAATGGAGCTAACTGGTGTTCAGCACCTGCAGTACTGCAGCTGCCAATATAAGGCAATCCATGCGTTGTGCTATTATGCAATTATGCAGTAGTTATGTAATTGTGTCATGTGTTTGAGTGATTGTTTTGTCTTTGTATGTATTTCTGAGTTTTTTTTTGTTTGTTTTGTTTTTGCATGTTTCTAAAATATTAATGTTAGTAGGAAAAACAAGCAATAAAACTATCATAGAACATTTCAGGGGGACAACAGAATGTGTGGTGGAGCAGTGGCCGGAGACAAACACAAACCGTTGTGTTTGACTTCAGCATGTTATGTTTCTGTAATCCTGTGAGAGCAGCGAGCTACACACAGCGCTTCCAAAATCTGAAGGCAAATTTTCATTTTACGGCCCGTCAGCTTTCTGATCCACAGCAAATGAATATGGCCACAAACAAATCTATCAAATCCAGCATCAAAACACGGCACACTCCGTATCAGAGAGAGAGAGAGAGAGAGAGAGAGAGACTATAGCCTAAATACTCATCCATGATCACACACACACCATCACACACACACGCCCACAGCAGTTTCTCTCTCTCTCTCTCTCTCTCTCTCTCTCTCTCTCTCTCTCTCTCTCTCTCTCTCTCTCTCTCTCTCTCTCTCTCTCTCTATATATATATATATATATATATATATATATATATATATATATATATATATATATATATAAATACTTCCATAAAAAAACTATTATTTTATCATGTTTTTATAATTAAGTAAAACACATTTTTGAAGAATCTTTTTGCAGCATTTTTCATACTTTTCATACATTTTTCATGCATACTTTCATACAATATCTTTTGATGTCAAATGATGCTTTGCATGAGAAAAAGACCGATTTACTGATA
The DNA here is from genome assembly GCF_949357685.1 of Gobio gobio. Taxonomy (NCBI): domain Eukaryota; kingdom Metazoa; phylum Chordata; class Actinopteri; order Cypriniformes; family Gobionidae; genus Gobio; species Gobio gobio. The sequence goes on from NC_137098.1 coordinate 19,312,549, forward strand.
ATTTGCATCCAGCCCATATTTGTCTAAATAAATAAATAAATAAATTGTGTGTCACATTTTTTATACACAAAGAATACATCAATGTGCCATTTTTGATTCTAGTCATGAACAAGATGTAAGCTATTAATGAAAAATTAAATGTTCTATCATTCTTGTCACACAAAGCTATGAGTATAGATAGGCCTATATATGAGTAAATCACAGAAGTCATATGGACTACTACTATTTAGGAGCGGTGTAAAGATTCCTCCAAAAAATATTCTGCATTTCACAGAAAAAATAATGACATAAGGGTAACAAACTAATAACATGTCCTTTTTTGATGGCCTGTTGAAACACACATTCTCTCAGTTTGACTCTCACAATCATAATTGCTCAGTGACACACAGTCATGTCCTTTTTACCCATAAACCCCTGCTGATAATCTCCGCCCCACCACACCCTCTCTGAGCCGCTATCTGACAGCTGATCAAAAAGCCCCAGAAAATGTCGATTTCACGCAGTTTGGAGCACAATTAAAAGCCGTGCTGATACCCGCCACGGGTGTCTGTTTCTGCCGCACCACTGCATCCATTGTGCCTACGGCATGAGCTCACAGCCGTCCAATCAGGCGAAACTGAGCATGAGTGACAAGCGGAATGAGTGAGTCTGATTGGATAGCTTTGATTGCAGAGTGCGTGAGGTGACGGCTCTGTTGAGAGCACATCTATTGACGTGTCTCTGTGTTTCTGAGGAGTTTGCTGCTGAAGAGTCACTATAAACCTGACAGCTCTGAAAATCACAAAGTGACAAATTCAGTTCAGTTTTATTTGTTAGTGATCCTTATCTATCTGCACGTTACACATGCAAGCAGAATTTGTTTGATTTGATTTTTGACTGCAATGTTTTGCACTCATACTCATACCATGCACTTTCCGATTCTTTTTTGTGTATTTCTGTATATTCCTGCATATTTTGATATAGGCTACTTCATATATCCTATATTTCTATGTATATTCTATATCCCCTACCCTTATAAGCTTCCATAGCCTACTTTAAAGTAAGCCTACGCTTCATCAGTGACGGCCATTGCGCTCACTACCTACTGACTATTCAAATACATGACATCAGCTAATAAGATTTGCCTATTCTGTCGTTGTCTGATTCTTAAATTTCCCAAAATCTTGCTAGAAAGTTCATGACTGTTTCTTAACACACTTAATTACACTTTTAAAAAGTGAACTTTAAAGGAACACTCCACTTTTTTTTCCCCCTAGAGTTAAATAGTTGAGTTTTACCGTTTTTGAATCCATTCAGTCGATCTTTGTATCTGCCGGTAGCACTTTTAGCATAGCTTAGCATACATCATTGATTCTGATCAGTCCATTAGCATCTCATTCAAAAAATGACCAAAGACACTTTCAATATGTTTCCTATTTAAAACTTGACACTTCTACAGTTACATTGTGTGCTAAGACCAACTGAAAATGAAAAGTTGCGATTTTCTACACCTATATGGCTAGGAACTACTTTCTCATTCCTGCGTAATAGTCGCGGATCTTCGCGGACGTACCGTGGCTGCAGCGGCGCAATGATTCGTTGGTATTCTGTGAAACATGGTGGAAGTATACACCTTCGACTTACGGCCGTTTCACACAAAAAGTGCTCAAAATGCACACAAGAAGCACATATAGTGTGTTTTAACAAGAACTGGAGTATGTCAGAAAAGAAAATGAAGAATAAAATATATTTGTTCGTTTTTTTTTTATATATCGTGCGTGGATCGGTCTGCGCAGCGCTGATGCATCTCGAACAAGCCTGGTGTGTTTGTGTTTCCCGCTGCCCAGGGTTGCCAGGTTTTCACAACAAAACCCGCCCAATTGCTACTCAAAACAAGCCCAATCGCGTTTCAGGGGGGCTTCCCCGGTAAAAATCACATTTGGGGGTAAAATGTGTTTTTTTGGCATGGTTGCCTACTAAAATTTGCATTCCCGGGGCTAAATATCACATAATTGGGGTCGCTTCAACCCACAGACATGAAAACAGCCCGTGGCAAAACCGCAGACTTGGCAACACCTCGCTAGAGAGAGGCCATGGAGGAGTATATTCAGGAATCCTTAAATGCCGGCATCATCCATTCCTCTTCCTCGCCCGCTGGGGCTAGGGTTCTTCTTCGTTAAGAAGAAGGATGGCTCTCTGCGACCCTGTATTGACTACCGGGGTCTTAATGACATCCCCATAAGAAACTGTTATCCTCTGCCTTTGATGTCATCAGCTTTTGAGTTGCTACAGGGAGCCAGGGTCTGTAAAAACTTCGATCTGATCTTCTGTGTTTTGTAGTCTTTTGTCTCTGTGTTTGCATGCTTTGTTGATTTTGAGCACATGGTCCTTGTTTTGACAGCTAGCCATGTGCTCCGCTGTATTTGTGGTGTTTCCCCTCCCACTCGTTATCCTTAATTCTCGTTTGTGTTCACCATCACACCTGTTGCTAATTTTCCCTCATTATTCTCCCCGTATTAGATCCTCTTGTGCTCAGTATTTTGTCAGACCATTGTTGTATGTTGTGCAATGCTTTCGCTCGTGACCTACTTTTTTTATTGCCCAGTCTTGCAGTGTTGTGCTTTTTCAGAATCCAATTGCTGTTTGTTTTCTTGTTTTTATTTTTTGTCCTTCTTCCTCTCCCTCTTGCCCCGCCAGACTTTATTTCTTTTGCTACCTGCCCAAGCGATCTCCATTCTGTTGAGACTCGGATGCACCGCCCCAGTCCCTCTCTGTGCTCTCATCGGGGAACTCCCTCTCTGCGTGCTCATTGCTCTCATCAGGGAACTCAGTGTGATTTTGACATTGCGTCACTGGTGACGTTTGATCTGTCCTTGCTCTATGGTGCACTGCTGGTCCGGTGGACCTTGATTTGGACTCTCTCTCTCTGCTTTTGTGTTCCTGCTATTTTTTTCCTGTGCCCATTGAGGTCAACATTTATTTTACCTGCAACTGAATTTGTATTTTTCCCTGACAATATGGAGTTTTCCTTGTGGTATAAAAAAATGGTATTAAATATCAATATTTTTCAAGGTATCATATCAAAGTTAGAAATATTATGACAACATTATGGCCTACAAACGTTTTACTTTAGTGTGTAATAAAAAATAGTAATGGCCTTTTTCTTTCTTTCTTTCTTTCTTTCTTTCTTTCTTTCTTTCTTTCTTTCTTTCTTTTTCATCAATTTTTTATTTTACATGGTGAAATGAAAGTGACAAGGACCTCAATGGACTTTTTGGTTTTTGGTTGTTTCAATTTATTTTGTAGAAACTTTCAAAGTTATCTGGATAACTGTCAGCTGTTGCTGTCAGGCAGACGATACAGGGTTCAACCATGTAAACAATCTATTTAAGAACTCCTTCATGCTCCTGTTTATCTATCTAAACTTGCTTTGTAAGGAAAACTGGGTTTGTTTACAATTACAGAACCATTCCTCTTTGTAGAACACAAGACTCATCATAATGGATGTTTTTTTCTTATAAACAATGACAAATACTATACAGTTATGTTGAATATGGTATTTATTATATTTAAAATATTTAATTAATGACTTGTCAATATGGTATGATTTTACCCCAAAATTAAAAATAACTGACATCAAATGGTACCCGAATTCCACGTTTTGCTTGCATGAGTCCATGAGTTTCTGTGAATTGCAGAGATCTATTTGCTCCTCTTTTCTGTAGCTTTCAGCAGCTGCAAAAAGATAGCTCTGATTTCTTGTTGAATCTATCGCTCAACTCTTTCCCCATTTTAGAAGTTTTGTGTATTTTTCATGGCATTCATGCTGAACACCAATGCTGCCACTCAGTCTTTTTGCCACTCAGTGGATGTAACCGCTAGACTGGGTAAACCCAGCCTGATCTGCCGGGGATTTGATTTCGGCCTGCAGCTCAGGCTGGAAACCTGTACATGCTGTACAACAACCCTATTAGCCCAGTTCTGTCAACACTGCACTGGCTGCCTATTAAACATTGCATAAATTTAAAATCTTGCTTATTACTTACAAAGCACTTAATGGTTAAGCTCCCCAATACTTGAGCGAGCTCTTAACATATTATACTCCATCACGTCTACTGCGGTCTCAAAATTCTGGCCAGTTGATAATACAGAGAATATCCAAATCAACTGCAGGCGGTCGATCCTTTTCCTATTTAGCACCTAAACTCTGGAATAGTCTTCCTAACATTGTACGGGAAGCAGACACACTCTGTCAGTTTAAATCTAGACTAAAAACACATCTCTTTACTATGGCATACACATAAAACACTTTTTCAATTAAATGATTGTTAGGCTGCATTAACTAGGTCAGTCGGAACCGGGAACACTTCCCATAACACCTGATGTACTCGTTACATCATCAGAAGAATGGCATCTACGCTAATGATAGTCTCTCTGTTTTATCCCGAGGTTTACTGCAGTCAGCCAGATCCGGGCCGTATCCAGATCAGATGGTGGACCTGCACCCAGACATGACCAACGCAGGACCCTGAAGTGTCTGCAGAGACTGTGTCAATTAGACTCCCCTGAAATTGCATCGTCGACATGGCATCCTCAATAAACCCGTCTCCGGCGTGATGACTCCGATTGTTCGAATATTACAATTTAATAATACTTAAATTGATATCTCATCCTCAATAAACCTGTCTCCGGCGTGTTGCCTACGATCTGTAGCGTCTTAGGGTTACATATTATTAAATTAAATTTAGCTCAATAGGGAATTATGGGTATTAATATTTAGGGATTTATGATTAATCATAACGGGTTATAATCTAATCATAAATCTCCAAAATCACCCAAAAAGGGGAATACCTAACCTAGGTATTTATGCAATATAATATATATGGTTAACCGCAATTTATTGCAATTAACTACAGATATATCTATATTAAATAATCCCAGAATAACCTCTAGGGAGTTGATTCAAAATTCCTCTCCGTTCCGTTTAACGAACGAGCAGTAATCCTTTATCCACTCACAAGGTCTATTCTTCCTACCCAATTTTCAGGAAGTTTATCCCTCTGGCCACAAAGGACAAACTTTCCGAGTTATGGTATTAATTAAAGCATTCAATGATGCTTATATGAGCTCGTAGCTTAGATCTGACATTAAAGGGACTCGTGTTTTGTGAGCAACAACAATGACAATCAAGACGTGGATACCATGGTTTTAATAATGATTGATACTACGATTACATGTGACTAAATAAAGGATACATGTATATACAGAATAATGGAAAGTAAAGAAGGAGGATGAGGAGAAGGGAAAGGAAGAAGGGTATGATCATGTCCGATCCGACACCTTCCCGAACATAACCACTAGAGCCAGCAAGAACCATATCACCTTAAACAGGGGTGAAAACCATATCATCTTAAAACGCATCTAAATTTCGATAGAATTGATACTTGCATGGTTTCTTTGTGTTGTTCTCGCGGGAGGAAAAATAAATTTGTCTCGTCGGAGTCCTTGCAAGTTGAAAAAACCTTTAAAGTCCATTAACCTACGCCCATCTTCCCTGATATGACCAATCGTTGGTGTGAATTTCAGGCGGGAGAGAGTTTCTTTGTTCGGACTTTATTACTCAATGGAATGTTCTTATGGGAAACCAGAATTGGTATATTTTCTCTCCAAAAGGACTAAACATAAGTGGGATTACAAATTTAAGTGCATTGCATTTAACATTTTAGGTAAAAATGATGATATCAGATGAATTTAGTCTACTATGCAAATCTTCCAGACCTGTTTTACTGATTTCAGAGGCTCTAGCAAGAGTCTCCTTTCCTGCCAGACCTGTTTTCTCTATTGTGTTTTAAATGAGTCAGATCACTGAGAGTCCACCTATCAGAGCTCAGACGTTGCCCCTTTTGTCTTTAATGGCTCTGGGATGGCTCTTGGAATTGGAGTTCCTGGCCAGTATCAGCATGCGAATAGTTATGCTGATTCAATGGGACTGGTAGGGATTTCATAGTAGGGTGTGTCATTTTTACCTATACAACATTTGCATTGTATTGTTCAGAGTGTCTCCTCCTCTGCTGTATAACCCCTCCCCCTGAAATGCAGATAAATTGCATTATTTTGTACTGTTAAATCAGACTGTTTTCGGACGACCTGCAGCACAGAGAGTTCTCATTAAAAGAATCACTTCTGTTTTGATCCCGACGTCTCCTGGTCTCTACATCAAGAAACAACAGAAGTTCACAACAGATGGTGCCGTGACCCGGATAGTTTCCAGCTTCCTCACTTGAAATCCAGATTGAAACTTCAAGCTCAAAGATAAAGATCTGCCTACGTTCCAGACTGGAATCCAGAGCGAAACTTCCAGCTGAACAAATATTTTCCAGACTGAATCTTTCAACCAAGTGTTATGGTGAGTGCTGATCTATCCAAAAGAACCTAAGACCAGTACAAATTTGTTTATCCTCTGGCTGCCAGGGAAGAGTTAACGGACGGCTGTAGGGTTTGGTTAACTAATTTATCCTCTGTTTTCAGGCAGAAGAGATTAGCCTCACAAGCTAATAATTGTTCTGTTTGAAATAGGGAAGATTAGCATTTAGCTAATATTTGTGTTTTGTGTTACCTTCTAAAAAGTTTGTTTAGAGATGAAAGTTATCCTCTGTTTTCAGGCAGAAGAGATTAGCCTCACAAGCTAATAATTGTTCTGTTTTTAAATAGGGAAGATTAGCATTTAGCTAATATTTGTGTTACCCTCTAAAAAGTTTGTTTAGAGATGAAAGTTATCCTCTGTTGTCAGGCAGAAGAGATTAGCCTCACAAGCTAATAATTGTTCTGTTTTAAATAGGGAAGATTAACATTTATCTAATATTTGTGTTACCCTCTAAAAAGTTTGTTTAGAGATTAAAGTTATCCTCTGTTTTCAGGCAGAAGAGATTAGCCTCACAAGCTAATAATTGTTCTGTTTGAAATAGGGAAGATTAACATTTAGTTAATATTTGTGTTACCCTCTAAAAAAGTTTGTTTTTAGAGATGAGTCATCCTCTGTTTCAAGCTGGGAAGATTAACATTTAGTTAATATTTGTGTTGTCCTCTGTTTTTGCCAAAGAAAGTTAACAATAGTTGAGCTGTGTTAACAAGTTTGTTGATCAGAGAAGTCAAATCAAATCAAATCAAATCAAATCACTTTATTTGTCACTCTACATATGCACAAGTGCAACAGTAGGTGAAATTCTTAGGTGCAGTTCCGAGCAACATGGTAGTCATGACATGACATGTACAACATTTAAAGCAGCATCAGATTACACTGATGCGCCCACAATTACTCACAGCACAGTAAACTCTACAATAAACAATAAATAATTTACACAATGTGAGTGTAGTTCTCACAGCTTTAAACAATATACACTAAACATACACTAAACAATATACATTACGCTATAATAGTAATAATAATATACAATGTACAGTATAAAATATTATTCACAGATTGAAAAATTGAAATCCAAAGTGCAATAGATGCTGTATGATAAATAAATGTGTATATAATGTGTGTTTATCTACAGTGGGTTGTGCTGAGTGATATTCTGTCCAGTGTGTGTTATGATCCTGATGGGTCAAGAGTTAAGGAGTCTGATTGTTTGTGGGAAGAAGCTGTTCTGGAGTCGGCTGGTGCGTGATCTGATGCTGCGGTACCGTCTGCCTGATGGCAGCAGTGAGAGCAGCCCATGGTTCGGGTGGCTAGAGTCTCTGATGGTCCTCTGAGCTCTCTTCACACACCGCCTGACATAAATGTCCTGGAGGGAGGGAAGCTCACCTCCGATGATGCAGCTGGCCGTGCGCACTACCCTTTGCAGGGCTTTGCGGCTGCGGGCGGTACTGTTGCCGTACCAGGTGGTGATGCAGCCAGTCAGCAGGCTCTCTATGGTGCAGGTGTAGAACCGTGTGAGGATGTGGCGGCTCATTCCAAACCTCCTCAGCCGTCGCAGGAAGAAAAGGCGCTGATGAGCCTTCTTCACAACGGCCTCGGTGTGGACGGACCATGAGAGTTCCTCTGTGATGTGGACACCGAGGAACTTGAAGCTGCTGACTCTCTCCACCGGTGCTCCATCGATGGTGATGGGGCGGTGTTCTCTCTCATTCCTCCTGAAGTCGACCACCAGCTCCTTGGTCTTGCTGACGTTGAGGGAGAGGTTGTGCTCCTGACACCACCGTGTCAGAGTGTGCACCTCCTCTCTGTAGGCCGTTTCATCATTGTCAGTGATGAGACCTACCACCGTCGTATCGTCAGCAAACTTGATGATGGTGTTGGAGCTGTGGGTTGCCACACAGTCATGTGTGTACAAAGAGTACAGGAGTGGGCTGAGAACACAGCCCTGAGGGGCTCCAGTGTTGAGAGTCAGTGGTGAGGAGATGTTACTGCCCATTCTGACCACCTGGCGTCTGTTTGACAGGAAGTCCAGGATCCAGCTGCATAACAAGCTGTTTAAGCCGAGAGCCCGGAGTTTAATGTCAAGTATGGAGGGCACAATGGTGTTGAATGCTGAGCTGTAGTCTACAAACAGCATTCTCACATATGTGTTCCTCTTTTCCAGGTGGGAGAGAGCAGTGTGAATTGTTGATGAAATGGCATCATCAGTGGAGCGGTTTTTGCGGTATGCAAACTGCAGTGGGTCCAGTGAGGGGGGGAGAACAGAGCAGATGTGGTTTCTGACTAGTTTCTCAAAGCATTTGCTGATGATGGGGGTCAGAGCAACAGGACGCCAGTCGTTTAAGCAGAGTGTTTTTGACTGCTTAGGTACAGGAACAATGGTGGACGTTTTGAAGCATGTGGGGACCACAGACAGGGAGAGGGACAGGTTAAAAATGTCCGTGAAAACTCCAGCCAGTTGGCGCGCGCACGCTCTGATGACGCGGCCGGGAATCCCGTCTGGACCCGCAGCTTTTCGGACGTTCACCCGCCGGAAGGATCGGGTAACATCCGCTTCAGATACGGAGAGTGCACTAACCTCTGTATCTTCAGCCGCGAGCTCTCTCTCCGTGAGGGCGGTGTTATTTCCCTCAAAGCGAGCATAAAAGGTGTTGAGCTCGTCCGGGAGAGAGGCAGCGGTGTTCACGGTGGAGTTTGTGTTCCCTTTATAGTCTGTGATGGTGTTAATTCCCCTCCACATGCTTCTGGAGTCGGTGGTGTTGAACTGTCCTTCAATCTTGTCCCTGTACTGGCGTTTTGCTGCTTTGATTGTTTTCCGGAGGGCATAACTTGCTTGTTTATGCTCCTCCGCATTACCAGAGTTAAAAGTGAAGGTCCGCGCATTGAGTGCCGCGCGAACATCCCCATTTATCCACGGCTTCTGGTTTGGGTACAGCCGAATTGTTTTGGTCGGAACAACGTCATCTACGCACTTCCTGATGAAACACGTTACGCTATCAGCGTAGACCTCGATGTCGTCATCAGAGGCCGACCGGAACATCTCCCAGTCCGCGTGATCAAAATAGTCCTGTAGCATAGAGTCCGATTGGTCTGACCAGCACTGGATGGTTCTGAGGGCGGGTGCTTCCTGTTTCAGTCTCTGCCTGTAAGCGGGCAAAAGTAGAATGGACGCGTGATCTGATTTGCCGAATGGTGGGCGAGGGAGGGACTTGTAACCCTCCTTGAAGGGGGAGTAGCAGTGGTCTAAAACACGGTTCCCTCGCGTGTTGATGCTAACATGTTGGTGGTATTTGGGTGCGATGCGCTTGAAGTTGGCTTTGTTAAAGTCCCCGGTCACAATAAACGCAGCCTCAGGATGCGCGGTTTCCTGCTCACTCACTGTCCTATACAGTTCCTTCAGTGCCCGGTCTGTGTCGGCTTGTGGGGGAATATACACCGCTGTGATGATGACCGCGGTGAATTCCCTCGGTAGCCAGAATGGTCGGCACAGAACCATGAGAAATTCCAGATCAGGAGAGCAGAAAGACTTGATAGAGTGTACGTTCCTCTGATCACACCAGGATCGGTTGATCATAAAACACACACCCCCGCCTTTGCTTTTCCCGGAGAGATCTTTTTCTCTGTCCATCCGATGCACGGAGAACCCCGTGGTTTCGATGGCTGAGTCTGGAATCTCAGCGGACATCCAAGTTTCTGTAAGGCAGATAATGCAGCAGTCCCTCGTGTCTCGTTGGAAAGAGATCCGCGCTCTCAGCTCGCAGAGTTTATTGTCCAGAGACTGAACATTTGCCAGTAAAATACTGGGAAGCGGGGGTCGGTTTGCGCGGCGTCTTAATCTGACGAGTACGCCAGCTCTACAGCCCCTTCTCCGGCCGCGTCTCCGCGGCCGGGCCACCCAGACAAAGGGTTCCGCTGCTGTGTTTGTAAACGGCGTGTCGTCGTTGATGAATTTAAAGTCCGGTTTTCGGTGTGCGATTGCCGAACCAATGTCCAAAAGTGTCTGTCTGTCGTACGTAGTAAGGCAGACAACATCCAAGACAAAAAACACAAAAACTATAAACAGAACAAACAAAAAACTACAATGCTTCAGCAGAGCTTGCGACGTTGCGGCCGTCCTCGGCGCCATCTTGACTCATCAAGATGTCAGTGTTTGTGAGTGTGTGGTAACAAAGAAATGATCAGAGAAGTCAGTGTTTGTGAGTGTGTGGTAACAAAGAAATGATCAGAGAGGTCTGTGTTTGTGAGTGTGTGGTAACAAAGAAATTCAAAAATGTTTAGAAAGAATCCTAGACTGACCCCCACAACTGAAAAGGTGGTCTGGCAGCTCCTTTGTGGACAGACAGTGATTTCATATCACAGTTAGGAGTGCAGATTAATTTAATTGTCACAGAGAAAGTTAGACAAAAACGAACTCAGAAATATGAGATCCATCCAGACAAGAATTGGTCGATTGATGAATGTAAAAAAGTTTTAGGAGCCTGTATTTGCAAGAACAATGTGAAAGGCATTATTTGTTGTCACAGAGAATTTGGTTTAGCGCTAGCTAGACAACAGTCTCAGCAGATCTCAGAGCTAGAGAAACAGAACAAAGAACTCTGTGCTAGAGTAGCTTCTTTGACTAAGAAATTGAACCTCAACAAAGCTGTAGAGAAAACTGATGTGAATGAAGTTAGTCAGACTGATAACGCTTATCCTGACTTGCAAGCTTTCTTTGAAAAAGATGTAGCCATTCAATCAGTATCTGATGTGCCTGTTGATTCAGTGAAATTTAGCGTCACAGCCCCGAACATTGTTTTACAGCGTGCACCAGTCACGAACCCATCCTCATGTACGTCTGCAATGACTGAAGTTTTGTTAGAGGATGAAATGACTCATGATTGTGTTACGCTTACATACGCAACTACGAATGAAATAGCAGAAACTCCCATTGAGAATGCAGAATTGGAGTTGTTTGTTGATGGTTCAGCTCAAGTGATTGAAGGTAACATTACAGCAGCTGCAGTTTTGTGTCAGGGAAGGAAAACCTGGAGTCATGTGTCACACTGTAAAGTTGTTCCCCCACCAACAGGGATAGGGTAGGACACGGACACGGACCAGTGAGGAGCCCAGGAAAGAACTGAATGCAATAAGCATTCGGGGGCCAAACCTGCGGCGAAGATTCCCTTGTAGGCATTCCCACACTAGTCCATCCTTACCTCACTGTTTCGTTAGGTGTCACAGGAATTAAGAAATAGGGAAAGAAGGAACAACAATAGCAGACTCCGATTGAACAGATGAGACAACCCTGATGTTTGCTGTCTTTTAGAACAAATACTGCTCTGTTTGTCTTTTGTTTTCGTTCTTAATCTGTGCAGATACCACTTGAAGGCTGTCCCCAGATTCATACGCACCGATCCTCACCTGCGTATGAAGCCACAACCTCTGAAGGACAACTAGACCCATACGCACCAATCCTCACCTGCGAATGAAGCCACAACCTCTGAAGGACAACTAGACCCACTACGGAGTCAACTGTCACGAAAGAAAAAATACACAATGCAGAGAATAATCTACGGGAACTTCAGTCTTCCATCAACATGATCAAGATTGCCTTGCTACTACTCATCATGGACATCGCACAAAGTGTAGACTCCAGAAACAACATATTCTCAGAGCTGATGAATATGTCAAGAAACACCTTGTTTGCTGGAAAGAACGTTTGCATGCCACACCTGCCTTCAGTAGGAGCAGGAATCCCATGGGTGGCACATGATGGGAGGAATGTCTGTATATAACATCCTGCTCAGCCAATTCAATGGCAGGTGCACCCTGGTTGCTCTCCTACCACCAACAAAGAAGATGGCTGCATTCAAGGACTCACTTATGCACAAATATGGTGGTCAAGGACTCTTGGACAAAATCCAAAAAGACATTCTTGATCTTTCAGCAAAATTACATCAGATGACAGAAGATAATTCTTCATGGTTCGGAAACCTGTAAGGTCAACAAAGGACTCACAAGGACTGTTCCAACCACAAAAGAATATTGCCCGTAATGAACTTCACGGACCTTAGTGGCATGTTTGTTTCTGTGGCAGCATGTCATTCGTCACTACAGACAATCAACACAGAGCAAGTGAAATGTGCCTGTACCTTTTCCAAGTTACATGACTAGACGATGGGGCTTAAGCTAAAAAACATAAGCTATAGAATGGACTGATGAAGGTTTAAATTTGTATTATGTGAGAGTTATTAGAACTCTCAAAGGGGGAATTGTGGGATTACAAATTTAAGAAAGTACATTGCATTCAACATTTTAGGTAAAAATGATGATATCAGATGAATTTAGTCTACTATGCAAATCTTCCAGACCTGTTTTACTGATTTCAGAGGCTCTAGCAAGAGTCTCCTTTCCTGCCAGACCTGTTTTCTCTATTGTGTTTTAAATGAGTCAGATCACTGAGGTCCACCTTTCAGAGCTCAGACGTTGCCCCTTTTGTCTTTAATGGCTCTGGGATGGCTCTTGGAATTGGAGTTCCTGGCCAGTATCAGCATGCGAATAGTTATGCTGATTCAATGGGACTGGTAGGGATTTCATAGTAGGGTGTGTCCTTTTTACCTATACAACATTTGCATTGTATTGTTCAGAGTGTCTCCTCCTCTGCTGTATAACCCCTCCCCCTGAAATGCAGATAAATTGCATTATGTGTACTGTTAAATCAGACTGTTTTCGGACGACCTGCAGCACAGAGAGTTCTCATTAAAAGAATCACTTCTGTTTTGATCCCGACGTCTCCTGGTCTCTACTTCAAGAAACAACAGAAGTTCACAACACATACTAGCGGTACATCTCATAATCATATACTTTGCACCATTGACTAAGACAAAGAAAGAGGAACCTTTAGACATCAAACATGACTTGGCTTAAATACGTAAAAGCAGTGTATCTTCTATACAAAGCCACTTTGAGCATTTAAGATGGCTCTTAGGGTGTTTTCACACTAGCAGTTTTGGTGCGCACCCGGGTTCGATTGATGTCAGAGTTCGCTACGTTTGGATGATGTGAACGCGGTCTTCCGAACTTGGGTGCGCACCCGCGGACCTTACCAGAGTCCGCTTAAAAAGGGTGGTCTGGGGTACGGTTCATGTGAACTCCGGTACGGTTCGCTGCTGATGTGAACGTAATCGTACTAAATTGCGGAATTGAACCGCTATTAATGACGTATGATTTGATAAAAATGTGTGTTTGTGTGTGTTTCACTCATTTTCCTGACGAGCATGACTGACATACTGCAAGCAGAGAGCTGTAAATCTCATTTCTGCTCGTCTTCAGCATTTTTAAGAGCATTTGCAGTACATTTGCGGCATATAGATGCAAGTGCCATTACGTACTGAAGCTTTAGAAACAAAACCAACAGTTAAAAAACTAAAATATAAAAGTGAGGTGAGCAACACTATGCATTTTGCCGCCTTCACGCTCGCTGTCGTAACTAAGCAACCGGTTAAACAGCTGCTGCTTTGATGACGCAAACGCACCCCGGTTCGGAACCAAATAATATAATATGAACACAGTCCAGCGGGGGCACGGGGAGGGGGGAGCAATCGAACTCGGGTTCAGTCCAGGCAATCGAACCAAGTGTGAAAGCACCCTTACATCACGCAAACATGAGAACTATAGGGAGCATGCATATACTTAAGAACATATACTTATGCATATACTTAAGAATACTTAAGAAATTTCTGGGATAGTTTAATTAAAGGCTAAATAAAGAGGAATGCTTGTGTATGTGTGTGTTAAGGTCATCTCCCGGCTATTCACGACTGAAAGGTGGGTTATGGGTCCGGGCTGATTAGGATCTCCTTGAAGCTCTCACAGGGCCATTCTCATATCTCCTGGTCAGACTCTAGCTGGTCATTAACCAGTTGGTGGTGCAATTTGACTCAGACTTGTTGGAGCCATTGGAGCAGGGATATAATTTATATGCAGAGCTGTTTGGAGAAAAGCATCTCCGATGTTTCTCCAAACGACTCACCACTTTGATCCCATGAGAGAGATACTCCAGACGCTACAGATCCTTCGAATATTCAGATCTATTATGACCTCTTACCTTTAAAGTTTCCAGAATAATAATCATACGCTGTTTGTTAATTGGCCAGAGGAGAACTGGCACCCCGACTGAGCCTGGTTTCTCCCAAGGTTAATTTTTCTCCATTAGGTCACCTGATGGGGTTTTGGTTTCCTTGCCACTGTTGCCTCTGGCTTGGTGTGCTCAGTTGGGGAACTAAATTTTCTAAATTTTTCAACTAAATATTGAAATAAATCTAATTATTAAACTAAATTAACCATATAAACTAAATTACTGCTTTAATTACTGATCTAAAGCCCACACTGTGACTGTATGATAATTGAAATGAACTGATGACATTTTTTCTCCAGAATGGCTAGACGGCTGAATAAAATTATGCTGCATTATTTTCCTGTTTAACACTGTAAAGCTGCTTTGAAACAATCTGCATTGTTAAAAGCGCTATATAAATAAAGTTGACTTGACTTGACTTGACTGTAAAGGTTTTGCCAAAAACTCAACTGACTGGCTTCTTTCCTGTATGATTGTCTCTTCAGATCTTATAACTGCACATGAGCTTATTTTGACCTCCTAACTGAACTCCTTCCCACAAAATGATCATAGATATTAAGTGCAAACAATAACCATAATACCATAATCAAAGTACTCAATATTCAAAGTGCAAATAGAGACCACATTTTTCTTCAAGCATGATACAGAGCTAAGAGATGGTTACAACGAGATCGCTTTTATATTGGGAGATATTCGCTTGCCTCAGGGAGCCGCTTTCAAACAGCGGTAGCGTATTGAAATCGCGTTTACTTTCACTTTGAATTTTGCGATCGTGCGTACTCTGCACTGCATGAAAAGTGGGATTTTCGTCAGTATGTGGCACTGTAGATTGCCGTGAAACTTCAGGTTTACGACTGTGCACGGCAATTTGCAGGCAACACCGAAAACTGCCGGAAATTGACGGAAATTGACGTCGGCCTTGCTTGGCAGTTGTCCCCCCATGACCCCCCCTCCCCTTAATTCTAGGGGAGGCTTTATCATGTAAATTAACATGCTGTGAGCTACACAAATGCAAATCCGAGTATAGCAGCAGGGGGAGTTTTATCTAGGTTCTGAATTTTTTTAACTAAAACATTTTAAAATGTACTCATGTAGTTCACATTACTACATTTTTAGGGCAACCAGTTTGCTCCAATTTTTTAAGTAGATTCAACTTGTCCGGGCTAACAGAGTAGATTAATTACTCTGTATGTCATTAGCAATAACCAATGTTATGTAAAAAAAAATACACACAAAATAAAAAGTTACGGTGTTATGCCTATATGTAATTGAAGCACATTTGCCACACCCATTAACTTAAATAAATGGAAAATAAATATAATAGGTTTTTCTGGAGCTCCTTGGTGGTCTGAAACCTCAATGAGGTTGAAGAATATAGGGATAAATTAAGCCCCTCTGTGGACTGATTTCCGGACTCTTGTGATTCTCTATCTCTCTCTCTCACACACACACACACACACACACACACACACACACACACACACACACACACACACACACACGCACTCACACACACACACACACACACACACACACACACACACACACACACACACACACACACACACACATCTGTGCAGGCAGACACACACACACACACACACACACGCACACACAGCCAAAATACATCAACATTTTTTTATTTTATTCACCTCTTAACATTCTTTTGTTTCATTTTCTTGTTAATTTAATACATTTCTTAAAATCAGTTTGTTTTTAGACTCCCTTCTTTGTAAACTGTCATAAACTGACGAGATCTCTCGTTCAGACTCAATAAAAGCAACTCGGTCCGTGATGGACGTGTTCGTTACCTCCAATAATATCGCATTTTTTATTTGTTTTACAGTTTTTGGAGAAATGCATGACATGACTCGAACGTAATGAAGTAATTTGTATTCATTTTATAAAACAACAACAATGAAAATGAATAATACAAACACAATACATCAGTCCTTAAGTAATCATTTAACCATCAGCCTGCATTATTACACTGTTTTCATTAAAATGGTAAAGTGTACATGTCTTTCTTTGCTGCATACCGTGCCTAACTACACAAGCCGAGCTCTACATGTTCGCTATCAGTATCGTTCTATCGTTCAATAGCTGGTTCATTTAGTTCACGAACAAGTCGAGGAGGAGATCAGTCTTTGGTTCAGAGTCAGAGTCGGACTCAAAAGCATCTCGGTCAGTAAAAGGCGTATTCGTTCACTGAATTCAACAAATCACATGCTCCGTCAAATCTTATACTCAAACGCTATTGGCTCGAAGTTTTGTCATAGACAGGATGAAACAGTCCACAGAGCTGCGCATGCGCTCGCTCCTCGCTGCTAAAAGTGCCACGCTGCTGTGGAGGGAGGAATTTCAGTGAACGAGAAATATGAGTCAGTGGACCACTTGAACGAGAACGATTCGTTCACCTAAAAGATTCGTTCAAAAAGAACGATTTGTTCACGAACGTAACATCACTACTGCTTTGCATTTTCGTGAAGACTGGACGGGTCTCGCCTTCAGCTCCCCTTGAACTTCTCTGCATGGACGCGACCAACTTTTTCGACTAATTTTCAGGAGGCTGTCTTCGTCTTCACAACTCTGAGGCAAACTGCAGGCGCTATGAACAAGGGCATGGGTAATGTAACGTTACGATTTAAAGAATATGTTTTTATTCAGCTGTATAAGGAAATGGATGCGTTAATAGATCCGAGCTTAAAACTGCACATTTTGTTTTCACAGACTATCCTCGCCTCATAACGAAGCCGTGAGCTCTTATCTGCTTGGAGCGATTTCCGCGAGTCCAGATTTAACCGCTGATCACGACGAAATTGTGTGTAAGTAACTTCTAATGTGTTTCTCATTCCTTGTTTAATTTTACAGTGACTGTTTTTATTAATACCAGTCTCATGTAATTGTTTTCCAGCTGCCTGTAAGATTTATTATGAATCGACACGCCGGAGCTTCAGATACAAACAACCTGAACTTACATAGCAGGCGGAAAAGTTTAGCTCGGAGTCGATCAAGAAGAAAAAGGGTAAGATTTATTATATGAGATCCGTTTTTTGTCAATGTGAGTATTTTTCAGGTTGCTTATTGTCTTTATGGATTGTATTACAGTTGCTGGAAGCGAGAGTGTGCTGGATGAGGTGGACATTTGGAAGTCCGCGACCATTGAACTCATGTTTGACGAGGAAGACGCATTGTTGACAGGGTTTCTGGATGGATTGTGCGGCCACCGCCCTCTCGCAGCCTGGAGCACGCCGAACTTTACATTACATTACGAGACATTACTGCTGCACTGTACATAGTTGTGTTTAACAATAAAGCTCTTTCTTTGAATAAACAGCTGTGTTTTATAAATGAAGCCCTTTCTTTGAATGAACAGCTGTATGCTTATAAATGAAGCTCTTTCTTTGAATAAACGGCACGGTCCGTATAATTTTCCCATATATTCCTTGATGGTATGAATACTTCATAGCACAATAACATTAATATAAAACAAATTATTACAACATAAATTATATATTTATTATTATTATTGGGGTTTACATTTATAATGAGCCAGGAAGACCAATAATGATTGGTTTGCAGTGATCTGCCAACCAATCACGAGGGATTTTTCTTTTTTAAATGTAGTGGCTTCAGCCAATAGTGAGTGAGTAAATTCAAGTCTGGCCGTTGACTCTCTGGTTTCGCTGCTATTCATATGCAAATTAGAGGCGTCGCACCTCCGCGGGCTCTCTCAGCGGGGGGCTCTCCACCTACGTCATGGTTCGTTTACGACAATTTGTGGCACAGACGAACGCGACGTTCACTGCCTCTAAATTGTCGAAAATTGCCGAAAATTAGGGAGATTTCCGGGAGTATACAGGCGTTTACGGGGTCGAAAATCCCACTTTTCATGCAGTGCTGGGAATAGTACTGGTGGTGCTGAACGCGCATTTTCAAATATAAGTCTGGCGCTTCTGCTGCCCAACGAATCCTCCGCCACGGAGTCCACTAACATGTAACACACACTCAACACACGCTCAATGTGAGCGCTTCACTAACACGTAACACACACTCAATGTCTTCTCGTCACGTGATCAGTGTTGTGCACTATATACGACTCGAACCGCTCGGGTTGGATGAGCAGATGGAATGGAAGTGACTTATCCACCTGAATTAAATTGTTTTTATTTCTATAAAAAGCCAAACTAGAGTGGAGGCGTAATGTAAATGTAGTGTTGGTTATGGTCATAACCATAACCTTTGAACCGCAATCGTTACCTTCATTGGAACGAATTCAGCGACCTTACAACTTTTTCTATGTACACAAAAGGCCTGTTTCTCTCAAATATCGCTCACAAATCTGTCTTAATCTGTGTTAGTGAGCACTTCTCCTTTGCGGAGATAATCCATCCACATCATAGGTGTGGCATATCAAGATGAAAAGGAGAAGTGCTCACTCTTTTTTTTTTTGTGAATAATTGATAATGCAAGGGGTAATGGGAAGATTGTTTGGAAAAATCGTAATAAACTGACTGGAATACATTTTGATCATGGACCAAGTGAAATAGAACTTAAAGGGTCACTTCAGCGATTTAGCATTAAGCTTTGTATCAGTAGAGACCCCGTAGTATATTTAAATTATGGTACTTTCACCCCCTCATATCCCCCTGAGATGAGAGAATTATGCATTTTATTTCTAGAAAAAATCCTCAGATGACGCAAATATCGCCATTTTGCTTCATCAGATAATTTTTTGGCCAGAGGCTAAAAACTACAGCCAGTAGAGGGAGCTGTTCTGCATGTTTTCAACCCGCCCACAGGGGAGAGATCTCACTCTCAGAATGTAAATGCGCTCGGCCTCGGGCATTCATAACTGGAGAGATGCGGAGCAAAGTGAGTGTTTCAACTTTTCAATGAATTCCTATGAAAGTTATATGCGATCAGAAAATGCGCCAGACTGGACATGCGCTGAGATGAATGAAATATATTTTTGTTCAATAATATTTCCCATTGAATATTATAGAAAATTTATATATATATATATATATATGTTAAAAAAAAAGTAAAAAATCGTAGCTTCATCGGAATGGTCCGAAACTTGGTGACTTTATTGGTACTTGGTTTATGAACACAAAACAAAAAACTTTGTATATGAACACAAACAAATTGGGGACAGGATTTGAAAAGTCTAAGTGGTTGTAAAAAAAATAGTCACACTCGGGACCTTCAAATCAGCCAGGATGCAGAAAAAAAGGACTCAACAGTGAAGGGGTGAATCTCTAAAACATCAAGAGTGCAAAACAGACAAAAAAACTCACACACACACAATTATACACACAAAAACGTCTCGGTTACGTATGTAACCCTCGTTCCCTGAGGAGGGAACGGAGACGTACGTTAGTGACTAACGAATGGGGGTTTCGCTTAGAAGCCAATCATCTTCGAGTATTCAACAGCGCCCAATGGCAGTGCCAATGCCATGGGCATGCGGAATTTGCATGCGTAACTCCGCCCCACCTCGTGGGTATATAAGGAAGTACGCTGGCAACATCGCATTATGTTACTGCTGCAGGAGCCAAGACTGAACTCCGCGTTCCAGGCAGCACAGCTTACGTGGCAAAGGAAACGTACGTCTCCGTTCCCTCCTCAGGGAACGAGGGTTACATACGTAACCGAGACGTTCCCTTTCGTTCAGTCACTACGACGTACGTTAGTGACTAACGAATGGGGGTTCCAATACAACAACGCCACTCAGCTGTCATCCAGTGCCCTGCGTAAGTGTGAGTACCCTGTCGTAAGACTAGTACGGACGAAGGACTCCCACTTATCACAGGATTACCAAGGTACACTGGGAAGCATATTCCAGTGAGGGAATGCCAAGATGCCTACCCGTGGGGAGGACTTAGAGAATACACATATGACCCGCTGAGGGCTGCATATGGAAGATCTCTAGGGTACCAGCCGAAGGTGGATTTTTAACCCTAGGGGTGGCAGGGACTTGCCAAGGGAAAGACACCTGCTCACTGAGGAGGCTTACGGTGGAAATACTCGTGTGGGGGTCGCCGGGGGGAACCATGCACACGGAGCACCTGGCCGGACATGAGGGTCTGGGCTCGAAAGGGCAGACTGAACTGATGTCGGCGTAAGCAGTGCTGGAGGAGCTCAGGGCTCTCGGGGAGCTCACCTGAGGAAAATATCGCACGTATCCAGTCCTGGGAGTGGAATGGCGAGCAAGCGAAGACACCTGAGCCTGGCCCATTACCGGCCACCCGTAGGGGCGAGTACATAGTTGGACACTGGCTCCACTCGGAGATTGTAGAATCTGGTGAATGTGTTGGGTGTCGCCCAGCCTGCAGCTCTGCAGATGTCTGTTAGCGAGGCGCCATGCGCTAGAGCCCAAGAGGAGGCCACACTCCGGGTGGAGTCCGGGTGCCCTCACACCAAGGGGACATGGTCGGCCTTGCTGCTGGTATGCCAAAACAATGGTGTCCACTATCCAGTGAGACAACCTCTGCTTTGAGAGAGCACTTCCCTTCCGCTCTCCACCATAACAGACAGCTGGTCTGAGGTCCTGAAACACTGCGTCATGTCTACGTAAGCGCGGAGAGCGCATACTGGACAGAGCAATGCCAAGGCTGGGTCTGCCTCCTCCAAAGGCAGCGCTTGCAGGTTCACCACCTGATCTCGGAACGGAGTGGTAGGAACCTTGGGCACATATCCGGGCCGGGGTCTCAGGATCACGTGAGAGTTAGCCGGCCCGAACTCAAGGCACGCTTCGTCAACCGAAAATGCTTGCAGGTCCCCGACCCTCTTAAGCTAGGCCAATGTGGTCAGCAGAGCCGTCTTCATAGACAAGAACTTAATCTCAGCCGACCGCAAAGGCTCAAAGGGAGGCCTCTGCAGAGCACTTAAGACTACTGAGAGGTCCCAAGAGGGAACGAGAGGAGAGCGAGGAGGATTCAGTCTCCTCGCCCCCCTCAGGAACCTGATGATCAGGTCGTGCTGACTTACCTTTTTGTCCCCCAGGAGATCGTGGTAGGCAGATATTGCGGCCACATATACTTTAAGGGTGGAGGGAGACAGCCTTCGCTCCACCCCCTCCTGGAGAAACGATAGCACGGACCCGATCGGGCATTTCCAGGGGTCTTCTTGGCGGGAAGAGCACCATGTGACGAAGAGGTTCCACTTCAACGCATAGAGGCGTCGCGTAGACTCAGATCTAGCGGAAGTGATGGTAGCGACCACCGCAGGTGGAAGGCTACTCAAACCTGCCGCGTCCCGTCCAGAAGCCACACGTGGAGCTTCCAGAGCGCTGGACGCGGGTGCCAAAAGGTGCCCCGTCTCTGAGTGAGGAGGTCCGGTCTCAGAGGAATAGGCCAGGGAGGGGCTGTCGCAAGGAGTAAAAGTTCTGGGAACCAGGTCTGGCCGTGCCAATACGGGGCGACCAACATGACCTGCTCCTTGTCCTCCCAGAGCTCGTCGGCTGACCGGTTCAGGTCTCCCGGGATGTGGACAGCACGAAGGGACCTCAGGCGCTTCTGACTCCACAAAACGAGATGGCGGGCGAGTTGAGACATACGGTGGGAGCGTAGACCGCCCTGGTGGTTGATGTACGCTACAGCGGCCGTGTTGTCTGTCCTGACTAGTACATGTTGACCCCTCAGCAACGATCGGAAGCGGTGCAGGGCGAACAGTACTGCCAGTAACTCGAGGCAATTGACATGCAGAAGGCGCTGGGGTCCTGTCCAGGAGCCCGCAGCTGCTTGTCCATTGCACATGGCACCCCAGCCCGTGGATGATGCATCTGTTGTCACAACAACATGCCTGGAAACTCGTTCTAAGGACACTCCGGTCCGTAGAAAACTGAGGTTCGACCACGGGGTGAGTGTCTGTAAGCAGGCCCGAGTCACTTGTACCCAGAGCGTGCCAGACCGCCATGCCCATCTCGGGACTCGATCGCGTAGCCAGTGCTGAAGCGGTCTCATATGAAGCAATCCGTGCGGCGTTACCGCGGCTGCAGATGCCATATGCCCCAGGAGCCTCTGAAACAGTTTCAGTGGAACCGCACTCTTGCCCTCGATTTGACGAAGGGAAGTCAGCAGAGACTGCGCGCGTGCGCTCGAAAGCTGCGCGCACATGGCGACCGAGTCGATATCCATACCGAGAAAAGAGATCCTCTGCGCGGGGCAAAGTTTGCTCTTCTCCCAGTAGACCCGAAGGCCCAGACGGGCTAGGTGATGGAGCACCAAATCTCTGTGTCCGCAAACCTGCTCTCGAGAGTGACCCAGTATGAGCCAGTCGTCGAGGTAATTCAGGATGCGGACCCCATGCTGCCGAAGGGGCGCAAGGGCTGCCTCGGCAATCTTCGTAAAGACGCGAGGGGACAGAAATAGCCCGAATGGTAGAACTGCGTACTGATATGCCCGCCCCTCGAAAGCAAACCGTAGGAACGGTCTGTGTCGAGGTAGAATGGAGACATGGAAGTAGGCGTCCAGGCTGGGGAGCGGACTGGGCGTCATCCTCAACCACCTCCACGGCGCGGCCCGGGTGAAGGCTGCTGCTGGGGCCGGGCGGGAGGAGGGAGGGCGCCCTCGGTGGCGAGCGGACTGAGGCGACTGAGCCGGCGGCTGGTGCAGCAGCTGGCCGCCGGGGCAGTACGTGTTACAGCCTCAGTCTGCTCTGGGGCGGCCGAGAACCGTTGGGCGCAGTTCTCAGCCGCGCCACCGAAGAGGCCAGCCTGGGATATGGGTGAGTTGAGGAGGCGGGCCTGCTCAACTTCCTCCACATCACCAGGTAAGGCCAGGTGTTCTTCCGGACCACAGCTGTGGACATCTCCCGACCCAGGGAGCGTGTGGCCACCTTCACCGCCCGGGGGCGGGATCAGTTGCGGCACGCAGCTCAATGAAGAGCCCTGGGTCGGCTCCACCCTTGTGCATGTGCAAAGGGGCGGCGGCCTGCCCGTAGCTCTGCAGGACCACGCCACCGAAGTAGACGAGCCCACAGGCTTTGGGAGGGTGCTTAGGACAGCCACACCACGCCACGTCAAGCCCTCTGTGGACACCGTAGTGCGCAACAGAGAGTTCAACAGTGGGGGTGAGGGGGCCCCAGTGTACCCTAGGCCGCGGCCCCATCAAGGGCAGAGAAGGTGGAGGAGGCCACCAAACGATCGCGGGAAGCACGGGGACTTCCGGGACCGCGTGATCTCCTCATGCACCTCGGGAGCGAAAGGTATTGGGGGCGGGGCCCAACAGCTGTCGGGTGCCGTCCCCAAAAACCAATCGCGCAACCACGAGCACTCGCGACTGGGCGGAGTTCCACACCAGCGCGAGACTCGCGGCTGCCCGAGATAACATGGCTGTCAACTTTAGGTTGGATCAGGCAGCGCTGACACACCCGGAGGCGGAGCACAACTCCTAATCGTCATCCCCAAAGGACTCCAGCCCACCTTGGGATGCGGCGATCGACATCTCACTGCTATCTGGAGCGTGAACGAAACGAACGAGGCGTCAGAGACGGGCCGCTGTTTCAGTCCAACACTCGCGGGTTTAAGCAATGTGCGAGAGGGGGCGTGGCCCAAGGAATGATCGTCGGGGTTCTTAATACCACGGCACCGCACTCAGGTCACCCTGGCCACCAGCCAAAGTACCACCTCTCTCGGAGACGGTAGATTGGGGTGTGGCAGAGGGGACTCTCTCTCCTCACGGAGATCACTGAGTCTCGACCGCAACATCGCGATGGTCACGTTCCCGCAGTGGGAACATGACGCATCCACAAACACTGCCGGAACGTGCTGAAGCCCAAACACATCGAGCAGTGAATGTGCCCATAGACAGCAACGGAGATCGATCGCACCCGGAAATGCACGGGCGAACCGTCTTGAAAAAGACGTGCCACGCGCAAGCTCTTTTTGTGAGAGGAAAGCTCTGCAGAGTGCCGAAGCGCCCAGGGAAACACACACACAGCTGTTGCAAGATCACTGCACAGATCAGCAGGCAGGCAGCATGAGATCGCTGGAACGCGCCGTAACACCAACACCCTGGAGAACCGCTGGTCTCGAAGACTGAAGAGAAGACTTCAGAATTCAGGCTTGTAGGAGTGAAGAGATCCTCTTGGCTCCAAAGCAGAAACATAATTCGATGTTGCCAGCGTACTTCCTTATATACCCACGAGGTGGGGCGGAGTTACGCATGCAAATTCCGCATGCCCATGGCATCGGCACTGCCATTGGGCGCTGTTGAATACTCGAAGATGATTGGCTTCTAAGCGAAACCCCCATTCGTTAGTCACTAACGTACGTCGTAGTGACTGAACGAAAGGGAACACACGCACACAAAATGTTTATAGAACGGGTCATTTTTGACCAGAAGTACCCCAGAGAGTTAAAAACACATTCACCTTCCCAGCGCTGAAGTGCCCCTTTAAAGTTAATTTTAAATCAGGATCAGGAAAGTATAGCAAACACATTTATATATATATATATATATATATATATATATATATATATATATATACATACAGTGAGGAAAATAAGTATTTGAACACCCTGCTTTTTTGCTAGTTCTCCCACTTAGAAATCATGGAGGGGTCTGAAATTGTCATCGTAGGTGCATGTCCACTGTGAGAGACATAATCTAAAAAATCCAGAAATCACAATGTATGATTTTTTATCCATTTATTTGTATGATACAGCTGCAAATAAGTATTTGAACACCTGATAAAATCCAAACACATTGAACACCTGAGTGGAGTTTAGACCAAAAAGCTCTATTTTTGTCTCATCAGACCACATGACCTTCTCCCATTCCTCCTCTGGATCATCCAGATGGTTATTGGCAAACTTCAGACGGACCTGGACATGCGCTGGCTTGAGCAGGGGGACCTTGCGTGCACTGCAGGATTTTAATCCATGACGCCGTATTGTGTTTCTAATAGTTTTCTTTGAGACTTTGGTCCCAGCTCTCTTCAGGTCATTGGCCAGGTCCTGCCGTAGTTCTGGGCTGATCCCTCACCTTCCTAATGATCATTGATGCCCCATGAGGTGAGATCTTGCATGGTGCCCCAGACCGAGGGAGACTGACCGTCATCTTGAGGTTGGAGTCTGTTTGATTGAGTGTGTGGACAGGTGTCTTTTATCCAGATAACGAGTTCAAACAGTTGCAGTTAATACAGGTAAGGAGTGGAGAACAGGAGGGCTTCTTAAAGAAAAACTAACAGGTCTGTGAGATCCAGAATTCTTACTGGTTGGTAGGTGATCAAATACTTATGTCATGCAATAAAATGCAAATTAATTATTTACAAATCATACAATGTGATTTTCTGGATTTTTAGATTCCGTCTCTCACAGTTGAAGTGTACCTATGATAATTACAGACTTCTACATGCTTTGTAATTGGACAAACCTGCAAAATCGGCAGTGTATCAAATACTTGTTCTCCACACTGTATGTATGTATTTTTATATATAGATTAGTTCTTACGAGTCTTTCGGGTTTGACGTTTGAGTCATTCGTTCTTTTGTGTGTGTGTAAAATGTTTTTGTATAGGTGCTATAGGCCTATAAGCTATGTTACAAAGGTTTAGGTAACATTTTTAAACTGATTTTTATTCATTAATAACAAATGAAAAAATAATATAACAACTCAATAGAGAAAAATAAAATACAGTTAAAACGAGTAATAGTCTAATTGACTTGAATTTGTGATGTTAGACTTGAATAGTCAATATATTTCCCATATTTGTATATGTCTGATATTAACTGAGAATTATATATAAAAAAAATTAAATAAAATAAAAAAATAACTACGTGCTTGTTAGTAAAAAGGCTGTGAACTAGTGTTCAATACGGTGACAAGTCACGTGGCAAAAGAACGAATACGTTAAACCCGAAAGACTCGTAAGAACTAATCTTTTCTGTTTCCGTTACTGACAGCATAGACTATGGGACTGACAGGAAGAACGAAAGACTCAAACCCGAGACTCGAAAGAACGAATCTTTTCTGTTTCCACTACTGACAGCATAGACTCTATGGGACTGACAGGAAGAACGAAAGACTCAAAACTGAACTAATCATTTTTGTTCTTTCCAGTACAGATTCAGCGTAATGCGCATGCGCGGTCAACACAAAATGAACGAATCACTCTCTGAGACAACTCGGTAGTCCCGAGTCATATTAAAGATTCGTTCAAAATGAGCGTGTGTATCCACCTTTTTCTGGGGGGAGCTACTGTAAAAAATAATGTGGGTACTACTTCTGGTGAGGCGGCAGAAGTAGTATACCAATGGTATTTTTTGTGCAAGTTAGTGAAGAGGCTAAGTGTTTTTCGGATCATTGGCAAGGTTTCAAAATTAACATTTAAAAAAAAAAAATTATCAGATGGTGCCACAAGGGTTAAGTGAAGATAAAGCAACATATGCAACACAAAAGTGCTGTTGCATATCTACAACAGCATCCTGGCCCTGCAATACATGAACAACTCGCTGTCTGTACTTCACCTGTCACTGATGCTAGCAATTATGGGCGCAGACATATAGATGAATGAATCTTCCAAATGATTCGATCAAATGAACATCCCCTTCACAAAGCCCAATTCAGCTCCAGACCCCAGGAAATCGACCATCGATCACAAGAGAGATGGAGGTTCCATTCTGCCCGGAGCTACAAGTTGTTGATAATAATTAACCGACTTCCTATGGACTTTTGTCCAAAACTTAGTTAAAGAGGACAGAGGACTCGTTGTGATCACAAGACAAAGAAACAAACCAGATCTCTGTCTTTTCAATGACCGGTAAATGAACTCCACGTGACACAGCTAAAACTCCAAGCAAACTCACAGAAACTGTTACATATGGAGTGCATCAAATCACTGATTATTGGACTTTCATTCAAATAGCCTTCGACATAGCTTGTTAGTGTGTTACAACTGATACACGTGACTATTATGCATGTATATTACTCCCAATTCATGCAATTATGTAACTATTGAATGAGTGGATGAAAAGGCATCGTGTTTGATATTTTTGTGTTTGTATGGGTATAATCCAACAGATGAGCTGAATGAAATCTTTATAGAATTGATCATGTCCTTATAGTAAGAAATTAGGTCTAAATTTACTCCCTACTTAAGAGCAGGAAACTAAATTACTATAGATAACCCAATTTTATGGGAGGGGTGGAGACTAGAGGTCTTCACGGAGCCCCCGAGACCCGTGGACCCGGGACCCGTACGGGTTCGGGTCTATATTTTAAATGATCAGCCGGGTCCGGGTCGGGTCCCAATCTATTACTACGGGTCCCGGGTCTGTTTAACATTGTGTGCAATACCCGAGTCGATCCGGACTCGGAGAACACCTGCCCGTGATCAGAGTCAGTCAGCACTGCTTGTGTTTTTTTTTGTAACTTGCAATCCTTTTGTAATCCTAAAAATTAGGATAAGAAAAGTGTGAGCCGGGAAATAAGGTTTAAAAAAAAGAAAGAAGAAAAACACGAGCGATCTCTCTCTCTCTTGCTCGCTCGCCTCACGCGCTCTCTCTCTCTCTCTCTCTCTCTCTCTCTCTCTCTCTCTCTCTCTCTCTCTCTCTCTCTCTCTCTCTCGCTCGCTCGCTCTCTCTGCAAGCGCACGGTAATAATAATGGTTACCTTCATGAGTGATGTACGAAAAAAGCTAAAAAACAACGAATATAAAGAAGTTAAACCCACGGGCACCTCTTCTGTCCGGGCATCCTTCATGCATATTGTGGACAAACATGAGAAAAAAGTAAGTGCTGTCTACGTGTGACGCACTGTTGAAGTTTGATTTGAAATTATATTTAAATAATATATTTAAAATCAGCAACAAAATCTCAGTTGAACTGTCACAAATGTTTTCTATGATGCTCAAATTGCGTAAAAAAGCTCATATTTCAGGTTGCTCCAGCCACCGCGCATGTGCAGTATCAAGCGCGTGTCATTTCTATGG
Organism: Gobio gobio; assembly: GCF_949357685.1. NCBI lineage: Eukaryota > Metazoa > Chordata > Actinopteri > Cypriniformes > Gobionidae > Gobio > Gobio gobio. The sequence continues at coordinate 19,341,002 of NC_137098.1, forward strand.
CAACCCGAGCTTCCGCTGTGATTGACTTTAATAATAATATGAATGAACCGTCTTATTTCTTAAAGTTTTGGTGGTCAGGCTCGGCTCACAGAGATTATAGCAAATAAATAATGCGGACGTCAGCGGCCACCGAACGAGCAATCGTTATTATAGTTCAAAAAGGCAAACAGTCAAAGTTATTATGCGAGTTAACTCGAGTCGAAATGCAAATCTGCAAAGACGCATTTGTCATCCGTCACCGTGACATAAAGTGGACTTTTAAAGCTGAAATGATGAGTGAATTAAGCATGCTTGGAATAACAAGAGAGGAATAACATGGATTTAACTTTTTGGCAAGGATGTAATGAATCACAAGTAACGTTACAAGGAAGGGAGACGACGGCTAGGTAAGACAAAAAGTTATATTTTTCATAACTTGTTTATTGACTTGTTAATATCAGTTATTGTGGAATATGTGACAAACGGGTCCAGTCGGGTCTGTGTCTTCACGCCGGGTTCGGTTCCAGCTTTTAAATAATAGACGGGTCCAGGTCGGTTCCGGGTACTACGTTTTTGGCATTTCTCGGATCTTCACGGGTCCGGGTCCAGCTTTTGAAATAATAGACGGGTCCGGGTCGGTTCCGTTAAGCACATTACGGGTCTCTTCGGGTTCGGGTATGAATTTTTGGACCCGTGAAGACCTCTAGTGGAGACACAGTCACCCCTGAACCCTAATTGGCCAGAACCCATCCAGGGGATGGGCAAATATTTGAGTTTAATCTCAGAACACGAACAAAGAATCCAGTTTGGTTCAAAGCTGTTCAAGTTGGTTCGCAGTTCAGAGTTGTTCAGAGTTGACCAGATTGAGTTCTGAACGGAGAGCTCCCAGGAGACGATCGCAGACCAAGATCAGAGAAAATGGGTTAAACAACGATTTCATTCAGGCCATCTGCTCTTCTCTCACTTTCCTTTCTTTTACTTAAAGTTTATTTTCTTTCCGTTAAGTCTCGGGTTCTGTTATGTTCCGCCGCAAAAGTTTCTCAACAACGAGTTTCTCAACAACGAGTTTCTAACAACGCGCTTCAACTTCAAACAACGCCCACAAGTCTCTCATCCAGTCGCCAACACGTCACGTGATTGGCTTCCCAAGACGTTGATCCAAGACACGACCAGACCTTCAGGGAATCCAAGACCCGGGAAAACCCCTTGTCCAGCCAGGAAAAGGGAATCCCCTTGTCAGACAACACACGAGACACAAACGCAAGTAATGCCTCTAGATTCCAAGCTGAACTGGTGCATTAGATCAAATGTAATAACCCTGCCTAAGAAACGATAGGAGGTTAAATTACTGATCAATGGTTTCTTCAGGTCATGTGTCATAAATGCATATATTGCTTAGGATTTCATAATTTCTCTCTCTTAGAACTTATTCTTTCCTCACCTTCTTCCTTTCTGCAACGTGTGAATGTGCGAGTGCGTGTGTTTATGTTAGTTTAATGTGTTAGAGTAATCAATAAAGTTCTGTTTGTATTCAAAGATAACTGTTCTTGTGTTATGTGCTTATCAATTTAATGTCTTGAACTGCCGATCTAAGTTACCTGGCTGTTAAATAGTGTTTCGCTATTGTTCGGATATTAATATCCGCTGCAGAGTTGATATTTACGGCCCGTTAAAATGAACGCTGGAAGAGTCATTTGCTCGGCTGTAAAATAGACTCTCAAAATTCCCTATGAATTCATTAATTCATTCATTTGAGCTAAATATACATGTTTCCCTTTAACAGAGCCCCTTTAAGTTCTTAAATATCGGCGGACGAATAAGTTAGGGTGTAAACATTAATTCTGAATTATTTATAAATTATAGTGTCATTCAAGTCTCTTTCACTTTAATTCAATTCCCCATTGAGTTATTATTTTATCTGACTCATAGTCGCTACACTAGCACCCATGCCTTGTGATGGGATACGTGTAGGCTCAGGCTCGGCTCAATGTCTGCTTTTAGATCGTTTCCGACAGATACCGATACACCTCTGAGCTTTTCAAATTGCTCATCGCCTTACCATCACAGGCTACTGAATCTAGAAAATAGTTTAAAATGCTACCGTACGTGAAACGAGGCGACTTCTTCACGTCATACTCCCAACCAACTAACTTACCATGGAGGGTAAAGGTACTGTTGTTTCCCCCTTTTGAAAGTTCATTGAGGTTGTGTTCTCACATCGTTAGCAAATTAGGATTGCTTGAATGACTGTCAACTATTGAATGTCAATAAGCTATGTTTCCATCCACCTATTTTTATGCGCATTGGGATATCGCATCAAAAAATGTTGAATGGAAATGCCAAGATGCGCATGAATTCTATAAATGCGCATAAAAAACGTATGCGCTCGTTTGAGTCGGATAAATTTTCTATCCGATACGAAAATGTGCACATAAACTACGATGGAAATGCATAATGTTCTGCTTGTTTACTTCGAACCGGAAGACGCTCCCACTTTTGACGCAAGGCTTCATTTGGTGTAGGAAACTTGGATAAAGGATGTTGGTGCGTGTTGACTGGCGGCTGTTGCTGCAACTTGGACGCTGGCTGTTCGATCTTGCCCAGCGTTGGGGGATCTTTGAGCCGAGCTGTAAAGGGTTTGGCTGTTAATGCGTCTCTACATCTGGGTATGTTACCATAGAGATGTAATTATTTAAATTGGGCTGAACTGTTGGCTGTACGCGCTCTGTTTGTTTATTCAGTATGCATCCCGGGCTGTACTTATCAACTGTGGTTTGTCGGACGGGCCGATTTGCTAGTAATCAGGTGGGTAAACTATTAATTTAATGTGTGAATATCCACAAAAGATCCGCTGTTCATATAGTGTTCCCGTTTTTAGTTGAAGAGGCGCCACTTCTAATATGTCCATGTAGCCAATTGGGACAGTGATCCGGCTTCCCCTTCCCCTTCCTTTTTTATTTTTTTTATTTGTTTTGAACATTTCCCTGGGGTTTCGCCTTGCTGCGACGTCTCGTCTCGTCTTGCCTCACCCGTTGTGCCTTCAGATAGGCCCGCCTAGTGTTCATTTTGTCACCTATTTTTAATTTAGTCTTAGTCTTAGTCTTGTGCCAAATGTCCTTGTTAGTTTTAGTCATATTTAGTCATTAACATATCTTTTTTTGTTAGTCAAGTTTTAGTCGACTAAAAGTCTCGTCATTTTAGTCTAGTTTTAGTCAAAAGAAAACTCAATATATTGTGTGGCAAAATAAGTTACATAAACTATATATAACCTGCCTAATGTATGTGCTACAACACCATAGCTAACTGGTTGATTTACAGCGTAGATGCCTAAAATCAGCATTAGCTTATGAGACGATGGGCACAAATATCGTGATACAGTATGAATTCATATGTAGCCTATATAGCCTACTGTTGTTACAAGCACGCCAGGCTCCACCCCCTCACTACCATAACGATCCCAATCACCAGAGTACTGAGCACACACACCTGCACGTCATCACCACAGTAATCACCATCTGCACTTAAGCTCCACGCTCACACTCAGTCACTGTCCGGTATCGTTTGCACATGACCCTACATGCTTGCTTCCTCGGACTCACCTGATAACTTACCTGATCTCCAACGAACCCTGAGTGTCTCCTCTCCTCTCCTCTCCTCTCCTCTCCTCTCCTCTCCCTGTCTCCTGGTCCTCGTCTCCTTCGATCCATTGTTCCTGTGTTCAAGATTCCAAGACGTATCGTATTACCAACATATCCAGCACTTCCAGATACTCTCACTCCGACTCTCACCGCACCTGCTCACTTCCTGGTTCCGTAATAAACTCTGCTTTCACCTGCATTTGTTCTCCGTGTCACCTCTGTTTGTAACAACTGTACATAAGGAAAAATAAGTTTGCCTTTTAGCACTATTTTAAACTTTTTTTGGGGTTAAATTATATTTGCTTGCATTCTCTACTATTCACTATTATTAACATTTTAAAATTTCACAAATAAGTAAGCAGTTATGACCTGCAATACTTTTTTGAGCAACTAGAATGTATATTGATTAAAGAGCCATACAGGCACCTATTGGGTAATGGCATTACAAATTATAATTTTTATTTTTCCAGCCACAAAATGACTCTAATTTGCCTCTTTGCATTGGAATTCTCTATTTTAACCTTAATTACTACACTAATTGTAATATAAGAATTAAAAAAAAATTAGATTTTTTTTTTAAGTGGTCATTAATGGACCATAATTATTGCACAAATAAAAAAGATGAGGCGGGCTGATAAGTTGCTCGCGCAAACGAAACAAATAAATTGAAGTGACGTGTTTTTTTTAATTTATTTTTAAATTTTAAATTTTATTTATTTTATTTTAGTGCCATATAGAACCTTTTTTTTGTAAACATTCCTCCCTATTACACACTGTTGCAGCCATTAAAATGGTTCAGTTTTGTTTTTAATGTCAAAGTAGTTATATTTCGTTTAGTTTCTTTATTAAGTTAATTTAGAAAAATGTTTAAAGCATTTTTTGTTTGTTAAATTAAAGTTTTTAATTTAATTTTTCGACCAAGCAGCCGACAGTGAGTTAACAACACATGTTTGATCCATTTATCCTCTTAAGGCGAGACACTACAGGTGAATAGGGAATTTTTTTTAATTACAAGATATCACTGTGAAACTTCTCCAGTTTATTACTGGCATAAACATAAGAAAAAAATGTATTACAAGTTTTGTGTAAATTAATGTTTTAATATGCAAATGAGGCCTTATATACTTAAATATACGCTCATTTGCATACTTTTCCAAAAACAAAATCTGGAAATTGGAAAGGACCATGTTTAAAATTCTTGGTTCTATTTGTTGACATGTTAGATGAGAGGGCTTTTAGAGAGGGGATTCTGGATATCTTATTTTGTGCTTTAGTAAATTAGAGAATACTGACAATAGTCTTAAAAAATCAATTTTCGCCATGTTTTTTGGAGTTAAAGGACCTATAACTCAGGATAGGAATGATATATCAACAAATCCCTCTGTAAAAGCCTTCAGAATATAGTTCAGTATAAGTAAAGTTGGTGCTTGTAGGAGCTACTGAAGTGGATATATCTGACTCTGAGTGTGAGAAAAAACTCATTTTGAGAAAACGGCCTTTAAAGTTTTATACTGTATAACTGCATATATTTCTATAAAACCCCCAACCTACAAACAAAATATATATTCAGGTAATTAATATCAGTAGTGTATAATATTTAAAACACGTGGAAATTGATAAATTAATAAATTATTAATAGCAATAGCTATTAGAGAACTACCTTAACAAACACCAGTCACAAAAACTGCAGACGAACTGTCCCTGTTTGTTGTATTGGTCCATCTATAACTATTTGAATCTAATTCTGAAGGGGTTTCTTCGTCTAATCTGTTGTTGTTTATTTTCTTTTTACTAGCTCTTGCTACTTGGTCTTTTCTGTGAGCGTTTATGCAGGGGCGCCGCTAAGGGGGGGAAAGTTAGGACTTCTAAGGGCCCACACACTCTTGGGGCCCCCAGAAATCAGGTTTATTAGTACTAGTAACAGTACTACTTTAATAGTTAGAAATGATAAATGTATAATCTACCAAAACAAAATTATGGCTTATTTCTGCAAAATTCACGGAGCTTCCTTTACTGTAATGTTAGCGCTAGTTGCATATAGCAAACCACTACCTGGTAGTCTATTTAATAGGTTACGTTTTTCATCACTGAAAATGAAAAGAATGTAATTTAGTTTTTTGTAAAGTGACTTTTATAATGCATTTAACATCAAATAATCAACAACAACAAAAAAGTAGGCACTTAAAGGTTTCTATTGATAGATATATTTCTCACGTCAGTCTGTTTGTCATGTTTTTGTAGTTTTTTTGTTCCTTTTTGCGCACGTGAGCCAGAAAGATGTTAAAGGAGATGGAGACAGAAAAGTGCTTCCTGTTGTTTTCTTTACTTTTCAAAAGCATGTCATTTTGTAGTAATTTTGAATCTATACAAATAAAAATAGACACAACCGTTTTGAATGATGTACTCTTCTGTATGACCATAAACAGAGTATTAAGTTGTTTCCACTGCTGAGGGGAAAATCCAAGTGATTGCGCCGGCACCTCGCACACATGCATAATATGTCAGTTTCTAACTTCTAGCACTGCCAGTTTGACATTGCAGCCTGTTGATTATCAAAATAAAATAGCCTGCAGAACTTTTATATGTTCAGTTGACTTTGTTCACAGCTGCTGAGCGTGAATTCCAGCACAATGCTTCATAAAATGCGAGATAAGATGTGTAGCTAAACGTAACAGCTGTGTTACGATATAAGTTTTAAATAATCAGTTTGCAAAGACTGTATCAACCAAAGCTCATCTTGGGTTTGGGAAATATGCAGGTCAGGAAGGATAAGGTGACTGAGAGAAGAAAGAGAGAAGGTTATGGAGATGAGAATCAGTATTGTGCTATTTAACACAGATATACATATATATAATTAAATTGCAGACAAAGATTTTGGATTGCTAGGTTGGCTTGTATGTTTGGTGTGGTAGGGGGCCCAACCTCATATTCTTTCATAGGGCCCAAAATTGCTAGCGGCGCCCCTGCGTTTATGAGCCGATTTCAGTGTTGTCTGCACTTTCTCTCAGGTGGAGATACACAAGCAATCGGCAGCGCGTGAGAAATTCACATCGACCAATCAGATGTGGTTTTCGGCTGCAAAATTTCGCGGTTGGTTAGTTCTACAAAGGAAATGTCCATATTTGGATTAGACAGCGCTGTGTGTGAGACTGAGAGCTTTATAATTATACCAAGCATGACATGTTTCTGTGAATGGAGACGGCACGAGAGATCGCGCTAGAATTACTTTGGATGATTTCGGGTAGAAATCTAAAGACGCACGGTGACAAAATATAATGAAATAACCACCTTAATGTGTAATGTTGACATTTTTTTTTATTTTGACATGAAAGCTTACATGTTAAGGGAGCAAACTGGCCCAAAATCTCAAAATTGACCACTCCATGAAAAAACGATGTTTTCACCTGCCGTGTCTCGCCTTAAATCAACACTTGACTTGTCTTGCTTATAATAAAATCCATAGATATAAAACACTTCAAGCATCACAATGTTGGTTTAAACGTTTAGCCTATACTATCACTTTTTTGAACCACTTTTAGTGCTATATAGAACCTTTTTTTTTTTTTGGAGTGTTCAAAAATAAATAAATAAAAAACAGGCAGGTTGTCTTAACTTACACTTCTCCGCAAAATTAATATAAATCCGATCTTCAATTCTTGCGCTAGCCTGTGCACATTTAACGGAGTTCACGTCAACGCAATATCAGAATGAGTGACCTAAGCACTGTGAGAGCATTTAGTCTCATTGGTTTTAATGAAGATGATTGTGTTTTTGAGCATCTAAGACGTTCGTCAGTTTGCGTGTTGGCTTGCTTTACTCATTCGCGGCAATACTCTAAACACTGTGTGAGCCGTCTTGACAGTCGTGGTGTCATGGTCTCATGTTGTTTCCACCAGCGCAGCACACCTGATTGTTTCTTTTAATTCATTAAAGTCTAAATTATATAATGAAGGGAAAAGCCTGCGTTTGAGGTATGACGTGAAAATTGGCCCAAAGCCCGGCCCCAGGGGCAGAAATGCAGGGCTCTAGTTAGTCTGTTCAATAACTGAACAGAATTATTTTTCCTAGCTACTATAATATATCAAAACTGGGACTTAACAGATCTGTGTGTTCTGTATCACTAGTTCATTGCCCGTTCGCGGAGCATATAAGCCTGCCCGCGTGAGGCGCGCCGCTTCTCCAGATTCCAGCCTTTAGGGTGGGTCTAGGATGGCTTCTTTCTCCCTGTCAGAGAGATAAGCCAAGTTAAGCCATCGTCCTCTCTCCTGAATGACCATTGTGGCCATGGCCTTGACCGCGGCTTGAACCGCGCATCTCTGAAGACGCAGAGAGAGATTCGTAATGACACAGATCTCTTCCCAATGTGTCTGAACTGGCATGGTCAACGCTTCGTCCTGCAGCTCCGCTTGGTATGCGGTTAGCATAGAGATCGCACTCAGAGCCCTGAAAGAGAGAGCGACTGCTTTGTAAGCGCGCTCCATCATGCTCGACTGTAATCTGTCTGCTTTGGATGGTAAAGTCGGATTTGCAGCCACCGTACGCTTTGGGTGTAAGTGCGCGGCAACTTATGGCTCCATTGGGGGCATTCGGAGAAGGCCATCCTTCTCCATCCCTTCGACGTCAAGAGCAGATCCTCCTTGCATGGGCATCTTGCTAGTTAACGGTTTGTCCTTCCATGTCACCACAACCTCCTCCAGGAGCTTTGGAAATACTGGAAGGAGCTGTCGTGCTGCCCGTTTCGCTCTTGGCAGCCTCTTGCCCTCGTAGCGAGACTTTGCAGTCTCTGCTACCACGGTCGGCCCCAGAATATTTAGTTTTATCTGCAGCGCGTTTGCACACATCTTGCAGATCAACACTAAGAAGCGGAGAGGATTGTGCCCCGCCCACCTCTTCCGTGGATCCCGCCGCGGCGAGGAGTTGTGCCGAGTGCGCAGGGGGAAGGAAGGGGGAGTCCTCGAAATCTTCCTCTTCTTCAGAGAGAAGAAAATCGGATTGTCCCTCTTCCTCGAAATCAAGCACGTCCTCATCCTTGTCCGTGCTGAGCACACTGGGCAGAGGGACGCACACATCAAGCTCTTCAGTCCAGGACAGAACTGCTGTGGAGGGCAGCTCTACTGCAGGAATGGTTACCTGCGGAGTGGTAGCTGGAACAGGGCTTGGTGACATGAGGGGATCTTGGCCTGACAGGCTAGCTTGGCGTGCTAGCCTGCGACGAAGGCTCTTCATGGTGAAGCGTGCGCAGTGTTCACAGGAGCCGGAGTTCTCGATCGCCAGTTGGCCATGTTTCAGTCCGAGACATGCAGAGTAGACCTGGTGTGTGTCCTTGCATGAAATTTTGTTCCCGCATGAACACAGTCGCACAGAATCTCCCTCACTAGCTGGGATAGTTTGCATTGCTGAAGCCATCGTTGAATCAAACAATCCTTGCAATCGGCTGGAATGCAAATTGAAGGAGCCAGACGAAAAAAGCTGTGGTGGCCAGTAGTTCGTCCAGAAGTTTGTTCTTTGAAAGTTTGTCCAAAAGGTAGGCTTCTAGGCTTCTGGTGTGAAGCGAGAAGAGGTTTATGAATGTCGTAGTGACGTTGTGTTGCCCCTTTTATACTTTTTTTTTATATAGGGAGGGGGAGGCCACTCCCAGACACACGTCTGCCAGCCAATTGGGGCTGGCGTAATGTAATAGGGCTTCTGAGGATAGGAAGGGGCATATCCCAAAGTGAGACACCGAAACGTATGCTTGAAAGAGAACTCATCTCCATTGATTTTCCATAGCCGCTGGGTAATCGAAAAGAAGGCTCCGCCTCCTCAACTTTGTAAAGGGAGATCTCAGGCTCTGATTGGTCTAGAAGCATGATCGACATGTCTATAGAGAGCTGAGATACTCAGCTTTTTTGGCGTATGACGCAATACGTGATGACGTCATCAAAAATCGCGGCTAACAAAGACGATCAAAACTAAGGATAATAAGAGTATTTGTCTGCATCACATGTTTTGATCCGGACATCGGTGACATATTACAGTGTTATTTGGCCATGCATGCTCACAGACATGTGAAAATTGTCTCATTTTGAAGAAAACAACCTAAGGAACGAGCTGATATAGCGTTTGAGGCTATTAGCTCCACAACACGTTATTGATCCGAACAGGAATATGACTCATGTGTTTGCTTGTTCAAAGGAGTCTTTTCCATCTTCGTGATTCTTTTGATAATAACGTTACTGTAAAGTGTTGGATCGGTGAAATAAACCGTGTGAACACAGTGATATTCTTGAGGGTAAGAGCTTTCATTTGATATATGACTTGTCTATATTTGGTGAGATTGTGTGATATAAATATGAAATTTAATATTATTCATCTGGTTTTCTCAAGTGGGGGTCATTGCGGGAGGGCCAAATTCAGACCTTATTGTCTTTTTCTATGTAAAATAAATGCAAAAGTGATTGGGTTATCAAGAAAGCTGAAGTTCTAATCTTTCAAGCGATACCATATATGTCTAGTTTTATGCTGTACAACTTATAGATTTTTTCAAATGATTATGATGATGCAATATTGGACCCATGGGTGGGTCGGTGAGGGGGTGCAGAGCTGAAGTGGTTAAGGATTAATTTTGGGCCCTATCCTGTTCAGTTTATGTATTAATGACTTGCCTTTACCACCTGTTAATATTCAAATGTATGCAAAAAAAACAAACAGAAAATTATTTAAATAAGGCATTGGTCCAGGTTTCTGATTGGTTAAGTTGTGAGGGTGTGACATAGACCCTGTCCCAAATGGCACACTTCATGTGCACTTTCGGTCTTGTGTACTTACAATGGCCTCTGCGTGCGCATGTCCGTTAAGTCCACGAGACCGCAGGTTGTCCCACTTGTCATTTTAGGTTTCAGAAGGGTGCTCGCGAGCGCCCCATTTGTGGTCGATATGCACCCTCGATGCACACTTCTGCTAAAGCCCGCCCTGGTGCGGGATACGCAGCGGACTTCTTCCCGGCAGTCAAAGCGGCATTACGTTGTGAAAGTGCAGACTCAGAGGAAGACCACAAGGGTTTAGGGTGCCATTTGGGACAGGGCCATACTTTCCATCTATATCAATAAACCCCACCCTCAAGACTGTTGACAGTTGACTGTGTTAGGCATCACAAATGCAAGTGCAAAGGGGATTGCCATTCCATTTGAATTTTGTAATGGTTGAAGTGAAATAGCAAATGGGTGATTGTCTATTGCTATTCCAAAATGGCAGGGTCATAACTTGTTAGACATTGTAAATGCAATTGCAACTTTGTATTTCCATTTGAAATTTGTCAGACATGTTCCATACACTGTAAAGAAAATGCAATTGCAAATCATGCATGTGTGTTTCCATTATGTCACAATGTACACGTGCACAAATTAAAAATGCAATTGCAAATTCAAGTTATTTTCATTACAAGGTTAAAGGTCCCATGGCGTTAATTTTTTCCTGAGGTGTACTTATATTGTTAGTATCACTGCATGAAAAGTGGGATTTTCGTCAGTATGTGACACTGTAGATTGCCGTGAAACTTCAGGTTTACGACTGTGCACGGCAATTTGCAGGCAACACCGAAAACTGCCGTAAATTGTCGGAAATTGACGTGGGCCTTGCTTGGCAGTTTCCCCCCCTCCCCTTAATTCTAGGGGAGGCTTTATCATGTAAATGAACATGCTGTGAGCTACACAAATGCAAATCAGAGTAGCAGCAGGGGGAGTTTTATCTAGGTTCTGAATTTTTTTGACTAAAACAAGTTTAAAGTTTAAGTTAAAATGTTAACTTAAATTTAAGTTAAATGTACTCGTTTTAGTACACATTACTAAATTTTTAGGGCAACCAGTTTGCTCCAATTTTTTAAGTAGATTCAACTTGTCCGGGCTCACAGTGTAGATTAATTACTCTGTATGTCATTAGCAATAACCAATGTTATGTAAAAAAAATAAAAAAATACAGGACAGCAGTTCATGTCTTCAACCTTAAGAGAGGTTATGTGATGCAACAAGACAATGAACCAAAGCACACAAATAAATCAAGTAAAGCATACAGTTTACATACCAACATAAATTTTTCCACCCTGCACTGTGAATGATTTTTTAAATGGCTATTAATCATAAATGTGAAAAGTACAAGTTTGTGTGTTTATAGTTAAGTCAGATTGTGTTTTTCTGTAATTGTCATTTAAATTGAGCTCACACCACATTTTATGAATTATCAATGCAGATTTTCAAGAGGTGGTTTCCTGGACAGGGTTTAAATTATGCCAAGAGTAGGCCTTAATCTATTTAATCGTGAGTTAAAAAATTGTTGCCTGGAACAAAGATTAAGCACAGAAACACCTGGACTATGAGTCCTGAACTAAAATAAACTGGATTCATTTACAGTTTTATCTAATTGCTTACACACAATTTCTGAAAATATGGCTCCATTTCTTGTAACTCTACACACAAAACATCAGACATCTCTTGCAAAAGCAACACTTTGTGCAAAACTATTTTAACTATTTCCAAAAATGTTGTTTTTGCATATATCTAACTACACAATGCACAACTGAGGAATTTACAGTTGAACTGAAATCAACTGAACTGAATCAACACTGAAGTCACTTGAGCTGAATATTGACACTATATTGGCTTGTTAGAGCCGGTTTACAGCAGAATTTGTTTTGAACTTGTTACTGAAGCTGCTATGAAACAATATATTTTGTTGTATGCATATTCTTTCTTTCTCAAACCTTAGTTTTGATTTCTAAGTGATCAATTTATGTATGTGTTTTCACACATGATCATTGGCTGTTTGGGTCCTCAGTAAATGAATGTGGCATTTAAATGGCAAAAGTTATTCTTGTCTCTATAACTTATGGCTTCCTAAAGACACGTTTATGGGTAAATAAAATATTAATAATATAAATAAAATGAATATCAAAACATATTTTAAATATAATGAAGTCATTTTATTATAGCACTCATCAGATGTTCCTGGAAACAAAACAGAGACAGAACAGTATAAACAAACTATACAACAAACTAAACACCAAATTACAAAAACATTATTATGTGAAAGTGAATAAAGTGGTGTGTGTTTTCAGTTATGAATATGTGCTGTGTAAATTAGCCTATACTTTTAGAAATTATATATAGCCTAACTTTAAAAAACAAACAATAACCCATATAGATAAATTATAATAATTGTATAATATTAAGCATTTACTTAATATACATTGTAACATTAGGCTACTTTACTCTAGCACAGTAGTCAGTTAAGCAATTCATTAATATCTTATATTAATATGTATGTAGCCTAGGCTACATCTAAAGGTAAGTCTGCTTTAAAAAAAATACTTCGACATGTACAGAATGTGCGCGTTAAGAAACACGTTCAAATGTGTCTTCTTAACATGTTAAAACTGTGCGTGAAGCGGAAAACAGGGCGTGTTGAAGGTTGAAACGATCATAAGTCACGCGTTTCGTATAAAGAGATTTGGCCCCGGGCGCGTTCCATATCAGAGCCCTAGTCCAATGAGGTGCGAGGTCGAGGTCATGGCCATGACGCGTAGAAGACGAGCTTTAAACTATTTTTGTATATTTTTTGCTGCTTTCCTTTTTCGCGATCAACAATGACAGGACACCGTCTTCAACTCAATCTCTGCATGGACGCGACGAACTTTTTGGACTCATTTTCAGGAGGCTGTCTTCGTCTTCATAACTCTGAGGCAAACTGCAGTCGCTATGAACCACAGCATGGGTAATGTAACGTTACGATATAAAGAATATGCTTTTATTCAGCTGTATAAGGAAATGGATGCGTTAATAGATCCGAGCTTAAAACTGCACATTTTGTTTTCACAGACTATCCTCGCCTCATAACGAAGCCGTGAGCTCTTATCTGCTTGGAGCGATTACCGCGAGTCCAGATTTAACCGCTGATCATGACGAAATTGTGTGTAAGTAACTTCTAATGTGTTTCTCATTCCTTGTTTAATTTTACCGTGACTGTTTTTATTAATACCAGTCTCATGTAATTGTTTTCCAGCTGCCTGTAAGACGTATTATGAATCGACACGCCGGAGCTTCAGATACAAACAACCTGAAACTGCGAAGTTTAGCTCGGAGTCGATCAAGAAGAAAAAGGGTAAGATTTATTATATTAGATCCGTTTTTTGTCAATGTGAGTATTTTTCAGGTTGCTTATTGTCTTTATGGATTGTATTACAGTTGCTGGAAGCAAGAGTGTGCTGGATGAGGTGGACGTTTGGAAGTCCGCGACCATTGAACTCATATCTGACGAGGAAGACGGCTTTGTTGACGGGGTGTCTGGATGGATTGTGCGGCCACCGCCCTCTCGCAGCCTGGAGCACGCCGAACTTTACATTACATTACGAGACATTACTGCTGCACTGTACATAGTTGTGTGTTTAACAATAAAGCTTTTTCTTTGAGTAAACCGCTGTGTTTTATAAATTAAGCCCTTTCTTTGAATGAACAGCTGTATGCTTATAAATGAAGCCCCTTGTTTGAATAAACGGCACGGTCCGTATAATTTGCCCATATATTCCTTGATGGTATGAATACTTCATAGCACAATAACATTAATATGAAACAAATTATTACAACATAAATTATATATTTATTATTATTATCGGGGTTTACATTTATAATGAGCCAGGGGGACCAATAATGATTGGTTTGCAGTGATCTGCCAACCAATCACGAGGGATTTTTCTTTTTTAAATGTAGTGGCTTCAGCCAATAGTGAGTGAGTAAATTCAAGTCTGGCCGTTGACTCTCTGGTTTCGCTGCTATTCATATGCAAATGAGAGGCATCGCACCTCCGCGCGGTCTCTCAGCGGGGGGCTCTCCACCTACGTCATGGTTCGTTTACGACAATTTGTGGCACAGACGAACGCGACGTTCGCTGCCTCTAAATTGTCGAAAGCTGCCGAAAATTAGGGAGATTTCCAGGAGTATACAGGCGTTTATGGGGTCGAAAATCCCACTTTTCATGCAGTGTATGGTTTTTACATCAAAAAATGTAATAATTTAGAAATAAAAAGCATTTTTCTATACTGATATTAGCCCTCTGGCTTGAATGCTCATTTTCAAGGGGCGTGTCTGCTGTGAGACTTCAGTGAAAACGCCCACTGTTGTGATTGGCTGACATATTTCCATTTGAAATGAGTATTTGATTATGTGGCGGAGGGGGCGTGGTTTAGCGAGATCTGTACTCACTGCCAGAGAGAGCGAGGCGGGCTGCATGTGGACCAGACAGACGCAGAGCTGGACAAAGATTGCTGAGAGAGTTTTATTGTACCGAGTTGTTGAAAGTGCGAGTTTATTAAGTTTGTATCTGAGAGTTCTGAATAAAAATGTCCCAGTCACGCGACCTGTCATCTCCCTCCTTATTCTACAAACTTTGTAACATGTGGAACCCCTCTAAACTAAGTTTTTTTTTTTACCATCACAGCCGAGATGAACGAATCGTCAAAGTGTTGATTATAGCATTATTTTTTTTATCTTTTTCAATCACATGAAACCCTGCAGTGATGAGCATTGAGTACACATGCAGTCTGTTGATCAGTGAATGCAGTGATCTCGTCATTGCAGCGCGTTTTCTCTCACAAAATGCTTTCACCACAATACAGTAAGAGCTTTGTGCAGCATAACAGTGTCATTCATTATAATGGCAGTTTGGACAAGTGTGCAGATACTAGGGATGCACCGAATCCAGGATTCGGGTTCGGATTCGGCCGAATATTGGGCTTTTTGACGGGGTTCGGTTTCTGCCGAACCTCAGAATTTTTTCCACCGAATCCGAACCCTAAGCTTGCACTATGCGCACTCCACTGGTGAAAATGGAACTCATGAACAGAAAACGTGGCAGTATGCTACTTAAAGTCAAAAGAAGGCGATTCAAGTCGAGCTACATGTTCAATTTGCAATGCCGATTTGTCTCGTGATGACAAGGACCCTAAACAACAGCCGCTGTTAAAACATTTGCGTATGAAACATCCGAGAGAATACAAGTCGTGCATGAAGGAATATACAGACAGCAGCCAAAATGTATTTTATTTTACCGTGCAAACAGCCGCATATAGATCAGATAAAAATAATAAAATACATAGGCCTACACTAAATATTTTTCACTTAAATAATTACCAAATTAAGAACAAATAAAGCTATACAGCATATTTTTCTTAACCATGCATCAAAAAACAAACAAACAAAAAAGTGTTAAAAACATTTAAACCGTCTAACTGGTAGTATTAATTGGTCAAAGTTC
This sequence comes from Gobio gobio, assembly GCF_949357685.1. Classification (NCBI taxonomy): domain Eukaryota; kingdom Metazoa; phylum Chordata; class Actinopteri; order Cypriniformes; family Gobionidae; genus Gobio; species Gobio gobio. The sequence goes on from NC_137098.1 coordinate 19,356,898, forward strand.
TTACTTTCGGTTAACGGTTAAATGGTCAATAGCATCCCTACACTGCTGTGGACGTTGTTTACTTCGTTAATGTGTTTACTGTGATAATGGACTGAGGATGGGAGAAGGATTCGGTATTCGGTTTCAGATTCGGCCGAAACTTAACCAGTGGATTCGGTATTCGGCCGAACCCCAAAAATCTGGATTCGGTGCATCCCTAGCAGATACACTCACGAAGTGTGATTGACAGATCCGAACATTATAAAGAGTGTTCTTTGATCGCTCTCTAGTTTAATCATTGAAATAACAGATTTGTTTCATGCTACTAACAGAAACAATGTGAAGTTGATCGTTTAGTCACTGGCTTGATTCACTGATGCATAAACAGTATTAAACGATTTCGAAAGAAAGTCTGCGTGAACTTGAATGATTAGCTACACATCAGAAATCACTGATCACAGATCAGGCATTAATGATCACTGTTACTCACTGTTTGTGGCAGTGCTGTCGAATCCATATGGTAAAAGTCTGTTTGTAAAGCCTGTGCTGACATCGCGATTGATAAACTGAATCCATTTTCTCCAAATTCTCTGGGCGGGCAAAGCAGAGGAAGGGGAGGTAACCTTTCCTGTTATGACGACATAACAGGGAAGATTTCAGAATGGCTCGTCTGAGTGCTCATTTTCTAAAAGGCAGAGAAAGACGGCCAGAACTCGGTTTACACCTATCAAAATTTCTAGCCACTTGGGGACCATATTCAGACTAGGGGAACTCATATTAATGTTAAAAATCCTCATAAAATGAAAATTTCATGCCATGAGACCTTTAAGACCTACCAAAGTTGGTCAAAAACATATTAAATCTAATTGCATTTAATATAAATTTAAACTATAATACATTTTCATTTAATTGCAATCACTGTTGCTATTTCAAAGGGGTTAAAAGTCAGTCCATTTTTCAGTGCTTGATTTCTTTTAAATAATTTAACAAGTAAAGTTTAAAACTTTTCAGTGCAATTATGTTTATGATGCAACTCATGTCACATTTTAATTGAAATATGTTGACAAGTGTTTTTTTTTTTTTTTCACCCTAATTCAGTTAGGAGGTATACTTCACTAGAAATAGCTGCATGAGTTAACAGATTTATCTTGAAATGGACTTTGGCAAGTTTCTTTTTACACCATGAACCTTTCAAACTTTGTTTAAAAAAAACCCCAAAAAAAAAACACTGCCATTGTGAGGAAAGTCAAATGAAAGTTTGTTGCAACTATTCTTATATGTGTATATGAGAGACTTTATAGCCAATGAGATAAATTTAATATTTTGACTTAAAAGTCACATTATGACTCAATTCCATTTTAAGGATGCTGCAGATTTAGCTTAAAAATATAATACATTGTTTTTTAAAAAAAGTTTTGACTTTAAGGAGAACCAAAACTTTACCATTTATTCTGCATTTGAAGCCGCACATTTACTTTCAAAGCTTTCAAACAAAGAGCATTTTACATGAATAGGTGAGAAAATTAGCAGCATTCAGAAAACCATTAATTTCAACAAAACCAGTTTAACACAAGCGAGGCAGAACGCGGCCCGAACATCCGTCTGAGAGCTTCAAAGAGAGCCGAGACACATGGATTAACAAAAACACCAGACAACCAAGCTACAATTTCCTATTAATTATCTTCAAAAAATGAGAGAGAACACATTTCTAGTTTGGAAGAAAAATTGTGTTTGGGGATTACAGAATTCCAGCCCTCTATTCAGCTCCAGAGACGTTCATTATGTTGCGACGAAGGAAAAAAAATAAAATCTCGGAGAGAAAAATCCCAATAACACATTTAGCTGTTAGTCACACAGGGACAAAACAACGTCAGCTGAAATGTATTCACTTTGAGAGAGAGAGAGAGAGAGAGAGAGAGAGAGAGAGAGAGAGAGAGAGAGAGAGAGAGAGAGAGAGAGAGAGAGAGAGAGAGAGAGAGAGAGAGAGACTGTCAATGTGACAACCTGTAATCGTGTACATCATTGGCATGAATATGAGATTGAAATGATACATTTTCATGACAGGATACATGGAAACATTAGACTCCATTTATATGTCTCCTCACATCTCAGAATGTCTAATTGATCCTTTCTGACTGAAATGAGAAAGTTTACCCATGGAATTTTCTCTCTGACATGCAAATTGGAGTCATGTTTGATCCTCTTGATCAAACGTGCTGACAGCAGATTGAAATGGTTATGTTCCGATGCGATTCCCATTTGCAATCAAACATTTTTGTGAATCTAAAGACAAAACGACTACAAAAGAAATATATATTCATTCACAAATATCAATTGCTTCTTTGTGGAATCAAAATGTTTCAAACAAAACGTATTTTCTTGCAAATAGAGTTTTATTTTTTGGAATTTTTTCCTCTGTCCTCAATATCACTGTTGTCCTGTTAATAAAATCCTTTTAATTAACAAATGTAAGCGATTTCATACAGGAAGTGGCACTGGTTTTAGTGGGAAAACCCATAGACACTGGCGGCTGGTGCTAAAAATATTTGGAGGGGCACCAGCAAACCAAATTAGTAATGCAGGGCTGAATGTACTATTTTTTAAATAACCATTTAACAAGTGATATATTAATTAAGGTATCATTACTGCTTAGCTAAAACATGGAACATTCAGAATTTAAAGCATGCCATAGGCCTGGGCGATATATTGCCAAAAAATCATATCTCTGTATTTTTGGGCTGAATGGCAATGCACCCTATAATCTCATTTTTTTCTAAATGTTTCTATTAATTTAAAAATCTTTATTTAATTAAAAAAAATTATGATCCTGCCAAATATAGTCCTACAAACAATGTTCACATTGAAGGCTATGAAAACAAAAATAGTGAATGTAACCTTGTAGTATATGATAGCCTTATATAATCACATTAGCCTACATTCCAACACTGTAACATTACAATCTAAAAACAAATCATGCTTTTGAAAGCAGAAGTTAATTTCACTAAACTAATAATGAAAATAAATAAAAACAAAAGCACCGACGAATTATTAGGCTTTTGATTCAAATACAATAGTCACTTTACAGTTACTGCTATCATAAAAATACACTTGAAGGTTTGAATATATACATATGGCACATTTATGTTCACCACCACCAACAACAAATATTTTAGCAAAATGTATATTTTAGTCAGAATTATTGGACTCCTATTCTATTACGCTGCGTCGATTTGGCGTGCATGCTCGCGGTGGCCCTCGTTCACGGAAGTTTGAGCTTGAGAGGGGTCGCCCACTCCTGACAGCAAAATGGAAATATTTGCTTGACTTTCTAACATTTACAAATGGAGAATATGTCTGTGAAATGTAAGTTATGCACTGAGAAAATTATTGTATGTCACTTCAGCTTAAAAATAAAGAGTTATGTTTGTTCCCATCAATCACTGCACAAGTTAAGGTTATATATGATGACGAAAACACATTAGAGCTAGTCCTCCCGGAACCCATACTGCATTGCAGTGCCTGCAGTTCGAGAAAAAAAATAAAAATAGTATGGAGGTCTATGAGAACAGTCGATTCTCGGCCAGAGTGAAATCGCCCAAAAAGAGGCAGTACTCCACATAACGTGACTTGACGTTGATTGGACTATATATCCAGAGGCAGGAAAAACAGTCTAGAATAGTGACAGCTAGCGTAACTCTTTGTTGAATGTGATTGAAAAATCTGTCCCTGTCACACTTTCATGGTGCGTTGCCCTATCGCCCTAATGAAGAAACCGCCCCTGCTGATAGATATGGAATTAGCAACAGCTGTTGATTATTGGAATCCGTATTGGAAAGGTGAAGCTCTGCTGTAAACACATGCAAGAGATGCAGAGTCTTTAAAATTTGGTTTGTCATAACCGCCTGACAATTCTGCATATTGCAGATACAAAATTACTGGTAAAACACTTTTGTAAATACTATATTGATCACGATCAGCCAAGAGAAGGTCATAAATTAATTTAGTGATCCAAAAAACATACTGATAACACTTTACAATATGGTTAAAATGAGCAATACAGCACTATTTATTCATCTTTATTAATGTTATATATATATATATATATATAATCATAGAGTTTGTCTTAAATAAGATATATAAATTAATTTGCATGTATGTATAATCTTAAAATGCAAATTTGAATATAATAAAGTATTTAGTAACTGAATTAAATTTTAGAGAAAGTCAGTTCGTTTTTTTTATAAGAATACTTATTTACATTACATACAATATATGTTTTAAAGGCTACAGATTTTTAAAGGTTCTGCAGAACAGAAATGACCATCATCCTTTCATCTAAAGAATGAATGACAACTCTGTAATGGTGACCTTTGACCCAGGCAATGCTAGTTCATCTATTTGTTTCTGTTGACTCCTGGAATTCATTTCCTTAAGAAAGAGTGCGCTCCAGCGGGGCATGAACAGACATTCATTAATTAGCATATGTTTACTAGATGATAGTAATCAGGCCTGGAGTGAGATTGTGTTTAATGAGAAAACACAATAATTGAGGTGTTGTAATGTTTTGCAGAGTGTTTGCAAATTTAATCAGAACACAGGGTCTCAAAACGGCAGACGTGTCTGGGACGACACGCTACTGTAGCATTCATCATGCACAATGGAAAATTCATAACATCTCTGCTGTTTATTACAATCCATTTAGTCAGAATTGAAGTGACTGGCATTCAAAATAAATAAATAAAAATAACTTTCTCCAGAATTAAAAATTCCCTATCAAAATCTGAAGCTTTGTTGGTGTGAATATTTAAGGCAATGTACAGCAATGAATGAATTTCACCACAGGTGAACGGGGTACAAAAAAAGCTAATAGATATCACATACTTCCCAGTTGATTGATTACCAAAAAAATTGCAAACATGTTTTTTTTTGTATTAAAACTTTTTTGAAATGTAATGTTTGAATATGCAAATGAGGTATTTTCTAATTAAATATGCACTAACAGTGAACAAAACTATGCAGGGTTGTGGCCCTTCTGAAACTGAGTTTTGCACGTCTGCTTTAAGACCTAATGCACAGATCCATTATATTTGTCACAGGTGGCTGCCCAGGTAAAAATAAGGTATACTTGAATGCACTAAAAAAAGACGGGGGAGTCCCAGGTGAAATGGAGAAGACGAAGACGAGGTGACACCAGAGATCCGAAGGACAGAGGTGGAACTGCATGTTCCCGGGACTGAGGCGGAGACGGAGCCAGAGGGATTGAGAAACAAGGCAACACTGGAGGGAAGGAGGAACCCGATGGAGTACAGCCACCGCCTGACCAAGGTGGGGCCGGAGGGAACGGGAGCCCGGTGGAGTCTGAGGACTGACGAACCCCGGTGGAGCTGAGGGAATGTGGACCCAGGAGATACTGAAGGGTCAGAGGATTGAGGTGAAGTCAAGGGCTTGGAGGACTAACATGGAGCCGGGGGATGATGACTGGGCCTGGTGACTGGAAGCTCAAATGCACATCCATGCAGTGCAGCAGGATGGATGGATGAGTAGGGGAGCTGCAGGGGACAAGCAAAGGTGGGGACAATGCACTAGTTGGCTTTGGTAGAGGAGGTAGGAGAGGGAGGCTGGGTGGAGACTTGGAACTGTATGGAACCAACAGAGATATAGGAGAACTGGGGTTGGGCATGACCAAATAAGGGAATGGAAAACACAGGGCAGCATCCTCTTTAAAGTGTCATGAAACCTCAAAACACTTTTTTTGAGATGTTAACAGATATGTATAGGCTGCACATCATCGAAAACACTAAAGGTATTCATTAATGTTATTCATATGTGAATATAGTTATTTTTGCATTTTTCAGAGCGATTTCTGTTTTAAAAGCTGAGTCGGAGCAACGTCACAGAAGCTGACGTCAGCGTGTACCGTAGGCCCAAGTATGGGGCTGCTCAAACATGCTGACGTCGACTGTTTCGAGCGATTCTCGACATATATTCATGACATAGAGCTCATTCAATCCAATCACTGCGCTGTAGTATGCATAAAATATAATTTAGTTATTATACCAGATAGCAGTTAATGCATCAACTAAAATATAATTGAATCAATGTTGAAATTTAACGTTGATTTTTCATCAGGTTTGCACCCTGAAATAATGTTATTTCAATGATGAAAAATAGATGAAGATGGGCTTAAAATCAATGTTTTCAACTTAAATTAAATCACTTATTTAACACTAAATCAACATTGAATCAATGTTAATGCATTAATCAAATTATCATTGAAACAATGTTGATATTTAACATTGATTTTTCATCAGGTCTGCACCTTGAAATAATGTTATTTCAACGATGAAAAATAGATCAAGATGGGCTTAAAATCAATATGTTTTCAACTTAAATTAAATCCCTTATTTAACACTGAATCAAACACTATAAAATCAATCTTGCTTTATGTACAGCAGGATTCTATGCCAGTTAATTTTCATGTGTGGCTGCAATTGATATGATTTTGTATCAAAAAGTCACTCAAAGTAAACAACATCCTTCAGTTTACATGCAAATGTATTTATTTATGCCCCAGCAGTTTCAACAGGAAATCTCACATTGACTTAAAACAATTACATCTGAATTTATAACACAAGTGAAAAACATGACAACCTGCATCTGCAAAATGGAAGTAAATACAAATGGAAACTTGCCAATAAAGACAGAAATGGGACAGTAGTACTGAAAGAAAAAAGGTAGAGGAAAGAATGAAATACTCTGAATACTCTAAACTCAGGGGTTTCCACCACGAGCAGTGCCCCCAAGCCTTTCAGGGGCATAACGGAGCCATTTTTGCACCGTCCCAGCAAAGATAAACTCTGATGCCTCCTTTTTATCAGCATTCACTTGTAATGCACCTAAAACAACAAAATGTTAGTAAATATTTGGAAATGTGACTAATTATTCATTACAAATATACTACAAAATGAAGTGAAACTTGAAATGTGATCAAAATATTTACATTCCAGTTAAAACACGCTGAATTTAAATTCAAGACTATAATGAATTTTAGAACAGACTTTTCCCTTTAAAGCACCTGCAGACACACAGGAGGAATGAATGGAAAAGCAAGGTGAAAATATCTTCAAATATCTATCTTGTTTTATCTAATATTAATACTATATTTCATAGTAAATAATAGTAAATAAACAAATAAAGTGTGAAAGTGAAACAAGTAAATTAATAATCAGGTAGCTAAATTAATAAAAGAGGAGCTGGATAGGCTACACAGTGGTTTGGAAGAGATTATCCATTTTACAACACGAATTGAAATAATAATAATAATAATAATAATAATAATAATAATAATAATAATAATAATAATAATAGCCTACATTTTATATATTTAAAACAGGCTATGATTTATATTATTGGATGACCACAAGAATTAAGGACTCTGTGACAGTCATTATATCTCTCTCTGCATGTAGCTAGCCGAAAATATTAGAGGATTGGAGATGTTTTCCATGATGGAGGAGATTTTAAAACAATAATTAAAACATTAATATGAACAATATGCCTACTAATAATAATCAACTGGTTCATATTGAGTTCAATTTATGGTAGTAGTTCTTTGTTAATCCACACACTTGTTGGTAGATATTCATCCTTTGAGGATAATAAATGTGCTCACATATCACAGAAATGTACCCAATTGTTTTGGATTTGCTTTAACATGTTGAATGATGGGACAGATAGATTGAGTAAGCCTCACCAGTGGAGAATTAAGATGACCAAAAATCAACATTGATTCAATGTTTGTCTTTTCAACACTGAAAAGCATGGAATTATCAACATTGATCCAATATTATTTAGCATTGAATTTTCAACATTGGTCCACTATTTTTTTAGCATAGAATTTTCAACATTGATCCAATATTACCATTGACATTTCAACCTCAACCAAATTGATGATTCTGATGATTCTGAACATTGACTCAATGTCACAATGCTATCTGGGTATGAATGAGACAGTCACTTCTGTCAGGTTTGTCTTCCATCATTATTGTTGAGACATGGTGGGGAAGTTTTGGAAGCAGTGTGCGGAAAAGTCAAGGAGGAAGGTGAGGTGTTGTTTTCAGCGTGTCGTGAAGGTACTCCCTGGATTACTTTTATGTGGGTAAAGACTGATAATCTACGGCGGAACAACCGAGGCGGATGGTCGCGCTGATACGAAGTAAGGGTGCTGAACGAGCTGTTACCGGGACGCCTTCTGTGGAAGCCATTGCTAAAGTAAAATGAATTTGAGGAATTGCACGGCGAACCTGCAAGCTTGACATTCATTTCTTAATTTATGTCAGGAGTGCAAAATAACCGATCTGTTGGTAATGAACAATATTTTGAATGAAATATCAACAAGAATCAAAAGCCACGTCTTCTTCGTTTTATTTGTGGTCACAGACATGCACTAACCCGCATGTGTTCGGGCTCTTAGTGAAACAGTGTGCATATTTGGACAAATAAAGATTTATTCTAGCTGCCGGACAGCACGGGTTGTCACGGGCAACCCAGCGTGTGTCGCTCGGCGCTTCAGATACGCGGTCGATACTATGAATCCTCAAACGGGGTTGAGTCCCTTCGCTTATACCCCGATCTAGTTTCTTTTCTGGTGCACCAGAAAAGGGGCTACTTTGGCTGATAAGCCTGGGTGACCTGAGGATTACAGTGAGGCTTCCCAGCCGAGTACATCTCCATGGGCTCCCCACTCCTCTATCGCATCGCAAGCATGTATAGACTGTGTTCGTGGGTGGTTCATGTTCTCTCATGAGAACATAACCATGTCGGCACGTTGTTCATCTTGCCAAACAGTGTGCATATTTGGACAAATATCGATTTTTCACGTTTGCAAAATATTTCGTCATACAGAATCAAATTTTTCATTTCATGCTGATCTGAAGAGCTGAATAACATTCAGAGCGATCTCTGCCACTTATGATCTCAGAGCTCTCTCATTCGCTGTACTCATCCCTCATCTCATCTCTCTGTTGTAAACATTGCCAAAGTGTGAACCAAGAACATGTCTCAGAACCGCTGTAACTGCTGCTGTCGTTATCGCTATCCGTGTCTCCTGTGTCTGTGCATTGCCGGTTTGCAAATTAGCTCATTTTAATGCGCCTAATGACACTCCCCTATTTATGCAAACCATTCCCTCACAATACCCATCCCACCTTTTCGCAGTCGACCACGCCCCTTTTTGGAAGCCTTTTCAAATCGAAGGTGTGAAAAACCCCCGCTGCATCAGGGGGATTTCATGACCCTTTTAAACTCATCCATACCATAAATGTCTTCGGAGACCAGATCCAGCATTTCCTTAACTGAGGTGGTGTGGGTGGGGCTCCAGTAGGACAAATACTTTGTTACCTTACTTAAGTAGAAATTTTGGGTATCTATACTTTACTGGAGTAATTATTTTTCAGCTGACTTTTTACTTCTACTCATTACATTTTCACACAATTATATGTACTTTCTACTCTTTATATTTTAAAAATAGCCTCGTTACTGCCATTTCATTTTGGCTTGTTTTCATTCCGGCTTGTCATCGCTCAAAAAAAAACAAATAAAAACCTATCCAGATAAATCACGCGATCCAGATAGAGTGAATTTGATTGTGTTTGGATGAGAAGTATAAACATATAACATTTTGTACGTGATCAAACGCACCTGCACATGACAAATCATTATTTAATTATTATGGCCTTTAGAAAAAAGGTGGGGTAGTGCACTATTGGCCCCTGTGGCACGGCCTAAGCTTTTGTCTTTAATGGCATTTTTTCCCTTAGGCCTACCTTACTTTTACTTTTATACTTTAAGTAGTCTTGAAACCAGTACTGTACTGCTCTCCTTGTGTGTTTCCATATGTGTAAACACAATTCATAAAGACTGGAGCCAGGGTGTAGGTTCCAAAACTCCTGATGTTTACTCCAATATGCATTGAATGAGAGTGAAACTATCAAAAACAAAATCCTTTGAGTAAATAGAATACAAAATATACGCACAATATAAAGAATTGAATAGCAGAGTTACCAGTTGAGCAATTAACACTGAATTATATTATCAATATAACAAAAAATAAAGAAAATATTCTCAATTTACAAGAACTACTTACTGACAATGCTTTCGAAGGCTTGAACATTAAGGAAAAACTGGAGCAGCAGTCACATGGAGCTTAATGCTTGAGAGAGCGGAGCAAACTGAACTATAAATGGCTGCTCCCTTGCTTAGTCTGGTAATTTTCAAAATAAGAGTCCCAGGCAAGAAACCTACAATACTTAATTCAACAGACAGAACAAGTACTTTTACACGTTTACTTCAGTAAAAAGCTTGAGTTAACGCTTCACATTCTACAGAAGTCTTTTTATACCCTAGTATCTATACTTCTATCGGAGTAATGAATGTGAATACTTTTGACACTTCTGTAGCCGGCACACACACCTGGTCAGACTCTCCATCTGGGATGGGCCCTCTCCCCTTGCCCCACAGTGGGTTGATCCACCTCAACTACCCATAGACCGTAAAAAACGACCACACAAGTTTAAGGAGAGAACAAAGCTTTTCAGACAGCAGTTGTGAAACACCAGTAAGTAGCTGTCAATGCTATTTTATTCACTTTAAGCGTCAGATGAAGTGATTCTTTTCTCTTTAATACAGATTAGGCAAAACACTGTTAACATCACCACCGCGGCACCGCCCCGGGCCACAGTCGTTTTCATTTTTATAGTAATAAAACCATTTATTTCAGTTAGAGAACAGACGCAACAATTAAAAACTGAACGTGTCTGCTCAATACAGTACAAGCCGAACGAGAGTTGCGACTTGCGGCACAAAAGCAGGACAGGTGTCAGATTTCATCATGAGTGCAAACAGCTGACAGACAAGATAATCGCAGAAGATTTGGTTTCAAAACTAAATGTAAAAGCGCCTATTTAAGTGAGTGTGTCTTTGTACTTTTTTGTTGTTGAGTTTCTCATTAAGAATAATAGGCTAATGAACCCACAATTCAAGCAACCCGCCCCAGAATTGGCACAAATTCTAAACCGAAAGTATATGCACACAGCGCTCTGTCAGATCTGTGTTGGGTTTTGCTCAATATGATAATAAGTGGCAGATCAGAGGGCTTGCTGCAGTTGAATACCTAAATATCTGAATATCATAGTATAAAATACTATGTGGAGGATGCAAGATAATTTAATAATTATAATATGACTGCGTGGTGAACCTTAGTTAACCTCCGAGAACATTGTTATAAGAACATTTTCACTCAACGTTATGAGAACATTGTTATGGAACATACACTCAGGGCACAAAGAGGAATGTTAACAGAGTTTATTTAGACGGCACAGAGAAACAGGCAGTTTCAACAGGTGAGTCAATGGAGACTCAATGGAGACTTTGAATCCAGTGGATGAGAGTGTAATGTAATGTCTTTTCCTTACAGGTGCAGGGACTTGTGAGATTCCGAGCAGATGAGCAAGGTTTAATGCACACACCTCGTCTTTCATCAGATGATCATGGACAATGAAGGTAACACTTGGAGGTAGTGGTGACATTTGAACCGAGGCGTCGGAGCTTGTGTCGAGAATAAATGGGCATGCCAGACGAAGCCCCGATTCGAGGCTTGTGTTGTTAACAGAGAAATCACGTGACCAATGACAAACGAGGCCTCGATTTGTCTGGAATACGTCATCGGTTCGGTCTGAGTGTCGCACCTTGTGGTTGTTGTGGCGTTTCAGAGAAGTGTCAGGAGTAGTAGAAGTGTGAGTCAGAGAGTTGTGTCATTGTTGTTATTGTGGTTCATTAGGACTATATATTATTATACTATTATACTACTTTATTACTATTAGGTTGTATAGTTTTTCTCGAATAGAGTTTTCCTCTATTATTATGTGTCCTTTGGCATCTGCTGGATAGCACAGTTGAACACAGTCTAAATAAATAATTAATCAACAGTCTGACAGTTGTGCAAGTAAAATCAGAGAGTGAAATATGCATATTTTATTTTATACCCAGGCAATGGACAAATGTCTGCTCAGGTCATTGGCTCAGGATTCATGGATTTGTCTGCTATTTCTTTGCACAGCAGCTAGGTGTCACTAGTGAGCAATGATTAATAAAGCTTCAGGTAAGAAACCTAATGTTCACACCAAACGTGAATAGAGCGTCTGGCGCGAGTGATTTCAATGTTAAGTCAATGGAAAGGCGCGTTGACGCACGTCTGGAGGTCCCGCGGCACGGTAGGCGCGTTTCGCGCAGCGCGAAGGACGCGAATCCGCCTCATTTGCGTGATACGCGCGTTACACGCGAGTGGTGCTTTTGTGCATTCACGTGTTTGAAGCAAATTCGCGTCTGATGCCCGAGTTGAAAAATCTGAACTTTGGCGTCAATTCGCGCCGCGTTAACCAATCAGGAGCCTGCTCGCTGCGGTCATGTGGTAAAGTGACGTGATGAGAAACCCTGTATAATTTAAAAATACTAGTATTGTGTCACAAAATGTAGTTTTAAGACTTTTTCAGGTGAGAATGTAGTTTTTTAAAGCTCAAATCTGTGGTTTATTTATAAAGAGAGCGCCTGTTTAAAAAAATAATCTTGTGTTTTTGGAGTTGTGAGATCCAGGCGATCACCGGGCACTCACCGCTCATAACCCCGGCGAGAGCAGCCCTTCCTCGGCTAGTCCTTCTGACGTTTGCCGCTGGCTCTGATGTCCTGTATTGGTGCATCTTGTGTAGATCTAACGGGTGATCTTTGGTGTCATGAATCTATAATTTGTTGTCTGCCAAATCGTTTTGACTGAGGGCAAAGAGAAATTTCATAACTTTATTTTTTAAGGATATTTAAATATACATGCAGTGAAGATAATGTAGGAGTTGCCTGGACCACATTTGTGTGGCTATTAATGTTTAATATATATTTTTAATGAAAATGAAAAGAGGCAGAGTGGTGTTTTATGACATATTTCTCCTGGAGTGCCTTGAACGCGCGTCAATTTCGCTTCCAGCGCTTGATTTATACGCGCGTCCAATTCGCCGCGAATGCATTCAAAATTTTCCGGGTGAAACTAGACGCGGTAGACGCGATTTTGACGCTCTATTTGCGTTTGGTGTGAACACAGCATAATAAAGCAATGGGCTGGTAAGTCTCAGTGGTTCAGGAAGCCTCATTTTGCCATCACTACTTGGAGGCGAATGAGACTCCATGTAGTCCATGTAGCATCAACAAGACCGGACAAAGAACTGAGCCGAGGTGTGTGTTTATAAAGCAGGCTTATGAGTTAGCAGATGAGGTGCAGGTGTGTGTGATTAATATGTTCCGAGAACGTTGTAATAAGAACGTTTTCTCTCAATGTTACGAGAATGTATTTTAACTATGAAAACATTATAAGACCATTCCCAAAACATTATTTCAGGAACGTTTATTTCTAACATCTATATATAACTTTAACATAACATTAGTGAAAGTTATGGGAACGTTACCTGTTAGCTGGGTAGTTAAAGAATTAATGCATGGGTAAATTGTTAGAGTCACTGTTTTAACACTGCACTTTTATGGTATGCAAATGAGTTCCACACTAGGATGGGCAACACCATGGCTACTTCAGACACCAGTGGCCAATCACACTCCAGGATCGGAAAGGCACAATATTTCAATCTCCTCCTCATCAGGAAGGGATAAATATGTCCCCCAGGTAGACCCTCTTGTTCTGCGTTTCCAACTCGACAGGGAAGGAGACACTAACAGACACACCAAGTCCTGCATTTCTGACCTGACAAGGAAAGATTTTGCCTTGGGCCCTATTTTAACATTCTGAGCACATGGTCTGAAGCGCATGGTGCAGGTGCACTTTCCAGTTCCACTTTTGCTAGTTTAACGATGGAAAAACAGGGTCTAACCCTAACCTGACCCTTGAGGCTTCTCCAGCAACGCAGCCCAGTCCACAAAAGACTTCTGCATCGGCAGACACTGCCTGTCCCACACGACTGCTCAGTGATGCAGCCAGTCTTCAAAGGACCCTGTGAAGATTCAACTGACCCAGCTGCCCAGTCCACTCTTTAAGGACCCTCTTGGAGCAAACGAAGTTCAGCATCCTTCAGCCCAGCATGGCAACGACTACTGGATCACAACTCTGTGCCCTTCCCACTGCATGCTACCCACATCCCCAGTGGAAGATGTCTCTACTGCCGGACTGATCACCCGACTGTGTGGAATGTAAATATAAACATACCAAACCTTTTTCTAGAGACCTTAGCATTAGTTTATACCTGCAGCATATGTTTTTATAACTTGCATATATAACAGTTGAGGTGTCAGCTTGTTACAAATAATAGGTATATTATTTGTTTAATGATAAATAAGCATTTACTTATCACCATTTTGCCAGAGCCATTAGGTGGTTATTTATACTCTTGCATATCTATTGTTAATAAATGTAATTCATTTTATTATAACTGTGTCTTCATTTTGTTGATGATCAAAGACTCTACTAGTAGTCCAGACTCACAAAGCCTTCAGATAAACCAGTTGACCAACTCCCTCTAGTTTACATGAATTCTAAATTATGAAACAGCTCTCTTGGGAGTGTTCTTAAATTGTTAAGAACGTATTCTTAAATGGTGCCCTATACTGCAAAAGGGGGCATCTCATACACTCATAACCACACCTTAAGTGACATGTGATTAAAAAATGACTACGTCATCTGTGAATTGAGTAAAAATCATTACAGAGAGCTCAATTCGGAACTCTCATGCTGTCTGAGATGCAGCTTTCTGAACAGGTGTTTGCACACAGAAAACAGTCTATCCTTTGCTGTGTCTTGTACTTGAATGGCTTAAAATTCCTTGAACTTTTAAACTGACAAAATTTAAAAACACGTAAAAATTATAAACTTTCTTATCCAATAGGTCAAATAGGTGATAGATAGGTAATTATAGTTTTAGGGGGGCTGAGACAGCAGACAGAGGGGCTGAAGCCCCCCTAAAAAGGGTCTAGAACCCTCCCTGCTTTTTGTAATAAAATAAACATTGATGTTTTCTTTTTCACTAGCCTGCAACACTTTATGAAAAGCCAAATAGCCCACAATCTCAAAATTTATCAGAACATGCTATGGTTGCAGACAATCACAATGATGAAGACAAAAGGCATATTCCAAAATATAAAGTCTTTATATAATATTCAAGAATATCCCACGCTGTGGGAACACTCTGCCTGATTGCTTCATGAAGCACGTGCAAAATCAGTCCAATGGTTGTGACAGGATATCAGAAGAGGGTGACTTCATGACCAGGAAAAGCACTCCTAAAACCAAGCAGCACTAGCTTCTGATAGGATGAAGTAAGTTGTTGACAGGCACTGAAGTATGGCAGGGCACCCTAGTGCGAACTGCAGGCCTCAGCCTCAAGGTACCACGGAGAAAATGGGTTACCAATGGGTCTCTCCCCAAAGATATACCCATAGACAGTAAAAGAAAAGTAATTTAGATTTCACTTTGCACAACTACTACAAGACTTACAACTGTCATACAGGTTGCTCACGTCACATCTACGTCGTCAAGCTCAGCAGGAGCAACTTTTGGTAAGTATTCTGATTAATAATTTTTTCATTTTGCATAGTATTTATTTATTTAAAAAATCAACTGCCAGTACGCCATTTTAAGTTAATGCATCCTGTCTATACAGGTATATACGGTAATTTCTCTACTGCACGACAGAGTCGCATGGTTATGACCCAATTGTTGGCCTATTTTTACAAAAACGGCTTCTACAGGGCGATAGTGTAAGATACAAGGTAATGGAGCCTTTTATACATTGTCGTGTTTCTTTAGAAATAAACAATGGACAAATACCACTCAAAGGCATAGCTGTCAACCCTCCCATTTTTTCCGGGTTTCTCACGTATTTTAGCTCTTTTCCCGCTGTCTTCCCGTTTTAGTATTTTCCCGTAAAATATCCCGTATTTTTACGCTCTGATTGTGTTAACTCAGAACACGCAACTATCTGTGTCTGTGAAGTGGCTCGCACTTGGGTTGCTTGACCTCCAGTCCAGCAGGTGGCAGTACACAGACAGTAGCTTAGGGCAGTGTTTCCCAACCGGGTGCCGTCTGACGAGAGCAGGGGTGCCGTGTAAAAGTCCTTAAAATATATATATATATTTTTCAAATAATTCTCTCTTTGTAAACTTTGTTCATTGCATGCCGTATGTTCGAATATGACCAGTCATTTTCGCCATCATCACCCGGGTGTAGTGCCTGAAGACGCGAATGAGAAGTCGCGCGTGCTGTGAGAAAATGTCTCTGTACACTCATCCGAGAGCGCGCACACGTCTCACAGCGCGCAAATATTGAGTTCTCTTTCAAGTCTTGCTCTTGAACGGACAAACTCTCGCAAAAAGTATGTCAACATGTCCATTTTGATGAGTATTCTAGCAGACATAGTCTGTATATGCCTTAAGTAAACTTTATACAGTCGAGAAAGATGACGCATATCCGAGCATTAGGTCTTAAAGGGGCAGTAGCCTTTACTGCTGTCAACAACAAAAGACAAGGACATCACTCACTGCTCTTGATTTAAATGCTTTTGTAAGCTTAATAGGATTAATCTTTTATTTACACAGTCAAACATGCAATGTTATTTTACATTTGATAAAGTTCTGTACCTGAAAACTAATGTTAGACGTACCTGAAAAACATAGTTTACTTTATTAGTAGGCCTATCTTTACTCAATAGTATTTATTTGTGCTGCTGCTTGTATTTAAATTATTTTATATATATTTTCTTTATTTTTATTTGACAGTAGTCCTTTTTTCCCTGAACATAGCAAATACAACCATACCAAAACGGTGAACCTAAAACCGCGTAACATATGCGAGGGGGTGCCACAAAATGGAGAACATTTTCAAAGGGTGCCATGACTGAAAAAAGGTTGGGAAACACTGGCTTAGGCTACTATCGAAGAAGGAGAAGAAGACAGTTGCAGCGGCGGGCGGGAGGAAGAGGGAAAAAGTAGCGGGAAGTGAACTTCAAGGAGAGTAGAGTAGATGAGTGTGATGTGCAATGATGGGTCAGGCCGCTGACGGCTTTTTAAAAAAAGTTTGTGGGTAAGAATCGTGTAAAAAAAAAATCCCTTATTTTGTGGATGGATTCTGGGAAATCTCCCTTATTTTCAATGTTCAATGTTGACAGCTATGCTCAAAGGAATGTGGAAAGCAGCTATGGCTTAACCTTTAAAGGTATAGTTCACCCAAAGATGAAAATTCTGTCATCATTTACTCACCCTCAAGTTGTTCCAAACCTGTATGAGTTTCTTTGTTCTTCTGAACACAAAAGAAGATATTTTGAAGAATGTTTGTAACCAAGCAGAGAGAGCAACCATTGACTACCATAGTAGGGAAAAAAATACTATGGTAGTCAATTGTTGCTCTATCTGCTTGGTTCCCAACATTATGTAAATTATCAAATACCTTTTGCATAGCACAAGATTTAATTTAAAGAAAAAATGTTAGCCCTATAAATAAATTAACGATGTAACTACACAATTTAAGACATGACATTTGACATTATGATAATAAACTAACAGTAAAATGTTCAGAAAATATATTTTTTATAGCACAAGCCTCTGTTTTGAAATTAGCACATTATATGTCCTTTAAACTAATAATAGTTTAAAGACGACATTGCACACAGTTACGCTCGTCAGACGTAGAGTAAGCAATTTGAACTGCGAGAGGCGTGGGCGCTACACTTTTTCCATAAGTTGAATACGGAAGGCGATTTGCCGGAAGCTAGATAATTTACTTTATAAACTTTTAAATATGGATATTTTTCTTACACAAACGCATCGCTTCGCTTCAGAAGGCCTTTATTAACCCCCGGAGCCATGTGGAACAGTTTTATTACGGACAGATGCACTTTTATGGACTTAAAAAATGACTCATCAGTCACTGCCATTATAAAGCTTGGAAGAGCCAGGACATTTTTAATATAACTCCGAATTTTATTCGTCTGAAAGACGAATGTCAGAAGATAGAAGAATACACCTAGGATGACTTTAGGGTGAATAATCATGGGATAATTTTTGGGTGAACTAACCCTTTAATACTAGTTACAGTGCAAAATAAACATGAGCATCTGAAAGTGTTAAAAGAGTACAACTTACTGAAATCCGTATTATGTCACATGTAATCACTCATTAGTTTCAACCGCGGAAAGACATCAGTAAAACAGCTTGTAAACAATGTCATGGGAGTGAGGAAAAAAAAGGATCAAGGATAAATTGTTAGGTAACTACATTATCCCCCAGTTCCCTTTCGAAAGGGAACTCGCGCTGCGTCAGCTGACGCTACGGGGAACGCCTCCAGCGTGACAGGTGCCTGAAATCACAATTAAAAAACGTCAATCCTATTGACCGGCGACAGCCCATGACGTCATCAAGGTGCAACCAGGAAGTATAAAAGGCCGCCTTGCCAACATGACCGTATCTTTTCGTCTTCAGGGACTGTTTTGCCTATCTCACGTAAAGCGTCAAAGAAAGTTTTGCAAACGAGAGAATGAAGTGTGCTCGGAAGCAACGCCACTTCCGCAGATGTGTGGACCCGTGTACCAGGTATCTTACACCTGAGGATACACACACACTCTGTGTGTACTGTCTAGGTGAGGAGTATGCACGGGAAGTTCTCGAGGGAGCTTCCTGTGCAAACTGCGAGCGTTTTCCCCTGAAGACGCTCCGCTCTCGTCTGGCTCTCTTCTCGAGGGGAGAGAATTCAGCATCTGGGGACGGCCCCGCTCGAGCTGAGGCTGAGCGGCGTTTGAAGTCCTGGGGTTCCCAGATGGATCTGGCTCATCGTCTGGAGACTGGTGTGGTGCTCGCAGATGACGATCCAGATCACGAGGGGCAGACATCGGAGGAGGAGCGGGATTTGAGCTCTTCCTCCTTCCTCACATCACAGGCCCCTTCTGGCCTCCCTGGGGGACGAGTTCCCTCGGAGGGAACACATAACTGGCTTTACGCTGACAGCTGGTGGTCACCTGCTATCAGGCGCCAGTTTCTAGCCGGTAGCACCTGAAGGCGGTGTTCATACCCTAGCATGACGAGACGACGCTGCTACTATGCGGTCCCTACAGGAAGGGACTCTCATAGATCGCCTACAGCATGGTTACCTACCAGGCAGGCTTGGGAGCTCCTCTCAAGTGAGAGTCTTCTGTGAGCTGATAGCCGCTTGGCACTGATCCGTCGGTTGTAGGCCCATCGAGGCCTCCCAGCAAGGATCAGCCTGTAGGCCTGTTCAGCCTCTTGAGCACATTTTAAAATAAGTGCTTGGTAGATCCTAGGATCGAGTGGCTAAACTCCCCTCGCTAGCAAGGGTTAGAAAGCACTTCGCTGAGCGCTGCTCTCCAGGATAACCCGTCTCTGAGGTCCGGCTGGTGGAGGACACTGCCTTTTTGCAGTACCCTAGCAGGATGTCTCTCCGGAGGCAAGTACCAGAGGCTCTGTACTTAAGCAGACAGGGGTTGGCCGAACTGACGTGTCCCACATAGAGGTCGCTAGGTCAGGCCTCCCTGGTGGCATTCGGGGAATTCTTCCCGAATAGTGACTGGCGCGGGTTCCCTCGGGTCCCCCTGCCACGTTCCCTTAAAGGAACCCCCTTCTGTCGAACGGGCTGGTTCCAGGCCTTCGAGCGGCCAGGGTAGGACTTCATGTAGTATGCGAAGTTTCCTTCTCAGGTTTATAGCTTGGGCTTTGACCGTAGGGAGCGCTGTCACTGACTAATGTGACCAGAAGGGGAGTGGTTCAGGCTTTTCAGTTGAATTTGCTTGTCCTGACAGTTGTCACTGCCATTGGGCATGCACTCCTTTCGGCATGGCGGCGTTGGTATATCGTTCCCTGTAGCGTCAGCTGACGCAGCGCGAGTTCCCTTTCGAAAGGGAACGTCTCTGGTTACGTATGTAACCTATGTTCCCTGAGAACAGGGAACGAGACGCTGCGTCGCTTTGCCATGCCGCAAGGCTTGCCTGCCAAACAGTCCCTTCAGACGTTTAGATACGGTCATGTTGGCAAGGCGCCCTTTTATACTTCCTGGTTGCACCTTGATGACGTCATGGGCTGTCGCTGGTCAATAGGATTGACGTTTTTTAATTGTGATTTCAGGCACCTGTCACGCTGGAGGCGTTCCCCGTAGCGTCAGCTGACGCAGCGTCTCGTTCCCTGTTCTCAGGGAACATAGGTTACATACGTAACCAGAGACGTTTCACAAACATGGCTCAAGCCTAGTCCACGACTAAAATGCATGTTTAAGCTGTTTAAAATGAAAGCAACTTGAACCAACATATCTTAAAATATGCCAGAGCCATTGTTTTGTCGCTAGATGCACACCAGTAAGGTTTTTTCTTCTTCTTTTTTCTAAGGCACATTTATAAAAGCTACTTAAATGCCCTAAACTAATCCTGGCTTAATCTAAGCCCTGTCCGTGAAACTGGGACTAGATTTAAGTACTAAAGTACATAAATTAAAATGGCTATTTTGGGAATTTTCCACAATATTTCTGTCAAAATGTGTGCAAGAGTGCAGTGTTTAAAGGGTTAGTTCACCCAAAAATGAAAATTCTGTCTTTAATTACTCACCCTCATGTCGTTGGACACCCGTAAGACCTCCGTTCATATTCGGAACACAAATGAAGATATTTTAGTTGAAAGCTGATGGCTGAGAAAGGCTTCACACAGGCCTCCATTGGCATTCAGTACATTGACACTTCCAAGATCCATGAAAGGCACTTAAAACGTCGTTACAAAGTCTATCTCACCACAGTGGCTCTACAATAATCATACAATGCGACGACAATAGTTTTTGTGCGCAAAAAAAAATCAAAATAACACCTTTATCCAACTTGTTCTTGTCTTCCGTGTGCGCCTCCACGACGCATGCGCGAGAATATGACGTAGCGCCGGTGTTCGGGAATCGATGAAATACACACTTAAGCTCCATTTTGAGCACTACGCCGAGACCTAAAGCACGATCAATGTAGAATCCAACAGCTTAGACACGCGCGTCTTCCTCTGCTCGTAAACAAATCGCTTCTGGGTCATATGTCCGAACGCCGGATCTGCGTCATATTCTCGCGCATGCGTCGTGGAGGCATACACTAGGGTTGCCACCCGTCCCGTAAAATACGGAATCGTCCCGTATTTACAAGCAAAATGACGCGTTCCGTATCAAACCAATACGGGACGCGATTTGTTCCGTATTTTACATAGGTCCACACATAGTTCATTAAACACACAAGGATTTTGCAGTGTGGAGAAAACGGATAGCAAATATAAACAAATCAATTTCACAATAATAATAAATTAATAAGTAGTACAGGAGCTCATTTGTGCGTGATTGCGTTTTAGCGGCTTTGTTGACATAGCGGCGGAGTCTCGAGAACATGCGCTGTGCCGTGTGCCTGAAAACTTGCGCGTTTTTTAAAAAACATGTCGAGCTTGCGTCGCGTGCGTCCACCGTTTAAACGCAAGACAATCTCCAGATATAGCCTAGAGCTGAATATCAAAAAGGTATCAATGGGTCTGTCCAGTAACTCATGATGAACCTCAGGCCAACTGCACACTTTGTGAGAAGCATTTCAGTGTCTCAGACTGACTGACTTAAAGCAACAGCGGTGACAGACACATCTGTGCTTCTAAAGGTAGCCTATAGTTTTTTTAATGGATAATATATTAATATAATATTCCATACATTATCAGAGCTTGGCAGACAGAATTATTATTTTTTAGACATGTTAATTAATAGCTTATAGCCTAATAAATGTAATTATTAATTTATAATTTAGCTACGCTATAATCATATAACCAATAATCCTGTCATATAAAGTTTATGACATTTAAAAAAAAACATTTGATAAAAATGGGACAAATAATTACATGATAATAGTCATAATTTAAGTAAATTAATTTTAAAAAAATAATTTTTTGAAATTCAAAAAAGTGATTACTGGTTCAGAATGACTGCTTAAAGGGACAGTTCACCCAAAAATGAAAATTCTGTCATAATTTTCTCACCCTCAAGTTGTTCCAAACATGTATACATTTCTTTATGTTGAACACATAGGAAGATTAGGCTACTATGGAAGTCAATGGTGCCCCCAAAGCAGCCTGGTTACAAACATTCTTCAAAATATCTTCTTTTGTGTTCAGCAGAACAAAGAAACTCATACAGGTCTGGAACAACATAAGGGCGAGTAAATGATGACAGAATTTTCATTTTGGCCTGAACTGTCCCTTTAAAGTGCACCAAATAGGCAATTAAAGAGTTCTTTAGAAATAAATAAGATAATCAAATGTAAAATAATATAAAATGTGTTCTGTTGCAAGTTCACATACTTGATCTCATGTTTTCTTATGGTTTATTATTGAGCTGTCAAGTTGTCAATGTAGAAATAATAATTTCATGACGTGTTTTTTTTTTTGGGGGGGGGGGGGTCGTGAATGGTGTCCCTTATTTTGTAACACCAAAGGTGGCAACCCTAGCATACACGGAAGTCGAGAACAAGTTGGATAAAGGTGTTATTTTGATTTTTTTTTGCGCACAAAAACGTCTCGGTTACGGATGTAACCCTCGTTCCCTGAGGAGGGAACGGAGACGTAACGTTAGTGACTAACGAATGGGGGTTTCGCTTAGAAGCCTATCAACTTCGAGTTTTGAGAAAACGCCCAATGGCGTGCCAATGCCATGGGGCATGCGGAATTTGCATACGTAGCTCCGCCTCACTGCGTGAGTATATAAGGAAGTACGAGGCAATATCGCATTATGTTACCTGCTTGAGGAGCCAAGACTGAACTCCTGCGTTCCAGGCAACACAGCTGATGTGGCAAGGGGACGTTACGTCTCCGTTCCCTCCTCAGGGAACGAGGGTTACATCCGTAACCGAGACGTTCCCTTTCGTTCAGTCACTACGACGTAACGTTAGTGACTAACGAATGGGGGTCCCAATATAATCCCGCCACTCAGCTGTCTTCCAGTGCCCTGCGTAAGTGTGAGTACCCTGTCGTAAGACTAGTACGGACGAAGGACTCCCACTTAACACAGGATTACCAAGGTACACTGGGAAGCATATCCCAGTGAGGGAATGCCAAGATGCCTACCCGTGGGGAGGACTTAAGAGACACATATGACCCGGAGAGGGTTGCATATGGGAGATCTCTAGGGTACCAGCCGAAGGTGGATTTTTAACCCTAGGGGTGGCGGGGACACGCCAAGGGAAGAAACCCGCTCACTGCGGAGACTTACGGTGAAATACACATGTGGGGGTCGCCAGAGGGAACCATGCACATGGGGCACCTGGCCGGACATGAGGGTCTGGGCTCGAGAGGGCAGACTGAACTGATGTCGGCGTCGACAGTGCTGGAGGAGCTCAGGGCTCTCGGGGAACTCACCTGAGGAAATATCGCACGTATCCAGTCCGTGGAGTGGAGTGGCGAGCAAGCGAAGACACCTGAACCTGGTCCTTACCGGCCCCTCGGGGGAGCGAGTACATAGTCGGACACTGGCTCCACTCGGAGATTATAGAATCTGGCGAATGTGTTGGGTGTCGCCCAGCCTGCAGCTCTGCAGATGTCTGCTAGCGAGGCGCCATGCGCTAGAGCCCAAGAGGAAGCCACACTCCGGGTGGAGTGTGCCCTCACACCAAGGGGACATGGTCGGCCTTGCTGCTGGTAAGCCAAAGCAATGGTGTCCACTATCCAGTGAGACAGCCTTTGCTTTGAGAGAGCACTTCCCTTCCGCTCTCCACCATAACAGACAAAGAGCTGGTCTGAGGTCCTGAAACACTGCGTCATGTCTACGTAGGCGCGGAGAGCGCGTACTGGACAGAGCAATGCCAAGGCTGGGTCTGCCTCCTCCAAAGGCAGCGCTTGCAGGTTCACCACCTGGTCCTTGAACGGAGTGGTGGGAACCTTGGTCACATATCCAGGCCGGGGTCTCAGGATCACGTGAGAGTTAGCCGGCCCGAACTCCAGGCACGCTTCGTCAACCGAAAATGCCTGCAGGTCCCCGACCCTCTTGACTGAGGCCAATGCGGTCAGCAGAGCCGTCTTCATAGACAGAAACTTAATATCGACCGACCGCAAAGGCTCAAAGGGAGGTCTCTGCAGAGCAGTTAACACTACTGCGAGGTCCCAAGAGGGTACGAGAGGAGAGCGAGGAGGATTCAGTCTCCTAGCTCCCCTCAGGAACCTGATGACCAGGTCGTGCTGACTTACCTTTTTGTTCTCCAAGAGATCGTGGTGGGCAGATATTGCGGCCACATATACCTTGAGGGTGGAGGGAGACAGCCTTCGCACCAGCCCCTCTTGGAGAAACTGAAGCACGGACCCGATCGGACATTTCCAGGGGTCTTCTTGGCGGGAAGAGCACCAGGTGACGAAGAGGTTCCACTTCAACGCATAGGCATGCCGAGTGGACTCTGCCCTAGCGGAAGTGATGGTGGCGACCACCGTAGGTGGTAGGCCACTCAAACCTGCCGGGTCCCGTCTAGGAGCCACACGTGGAGGTTCCAAAGGTCGGGACGCGGGTGCCAATGGGTGCCCCGTCTCTGAGTAAGGAGGTCCGGTCTCAGAGGAATAGGCCAGGGAGGGGCTGTCGCAAGGAGAATGAGTTCGGGGAACCAGGTCCGGCCGTGCCAGTACGGGGCGACCAAAAGGACCTGCTCCTTGTCCTCCCTGATCTTGCACAGAAGCTGTGCGAGTAGGCTCACTGGGGGAAACGCATATTTGCGTAGGCCCCGCGGCCAGCTGTGCGCCAGTGCATCCGTGCCGAGCGTGCCCTCGGTCAGGGAATAATACAGGCTGCAGTGGGAAGAGTCGTGGGAGGCAAACAGGTCTACCTGTGCGTCGCCGAACTGTTCCCAAATCAGCTGAACCGTCCGGGGATGGAGTCTCCATTCTCCCGGGAGAGGCTGAAACCGCGAGAGCTCGTCGGCTGCGTGGTTCAGGACTCCCGGAATATGGACAGCACGAAGGGACCTCAGGCGCTTCTGACTCCATAAGACGAGATGGCGGGCGAGTTGAGACATGCGGCGGGAGCGTAGACCGCCCTGGTGGTTGATGTACGCTACTACGGCCGTGTTGTCTGTCCGGACGAGCACATGTTGACGCTTCAGCAACGCTCGGAAGCGGTGCAGGGCGAACCGTACTGCCAGCAACTCGAGGCAATTGACATGCAGGAGACGCTGGGGTCCTGTCCAGGAGCCCGCGGCTGCTTGTCCATTGCACATGGCACCCCAGCCCGTGGCAGAGGCATCCGTCGATACGACAACATGCCTGGAAACTCGTTCTAAGGGCACACCAGCCCGTAGAAAGCTGAGGTTCGACCACGGGGTGAGTGTCTGTAAGCAGGCCCGAGTCACTTGGACCCGGAGCGTGCCAGACTGCCATGCCCATCTCGGGACTCGATCGCGAAGCCAGTGCTGAAGCGGTCTCATATGAAGCAATCCGAGCTGCGTTACCGCGGCTGCAGATGCCATATGCCCCAGGAGCCTCTGAAAAAGTTTCAGTGGAACCGCATTCTTGCTCTCGATTTGTCGGAGGCAAGTCAGCAGAGACTGCGCACGCTCGCTCGAAAGCTGCGCGTACATGGCGACCGAGTCGATCTCCATACCGAGAAAAGAGATCCTCTGCACGGGGCAAAGTTTGCTCTTCTCCCAGTTGACCCGAAGGCCCAGACGGGTTAAGTGGTGGAGAACCAGATCTCTGTGTCCGCAAACCTGCTCTCGAGAGTGGCCTAGTATGAGCCAGTCGTCGAGGTAGTTCAGGATGCGGACCCCGTGCTGCCAAAGGGGCGCAAGGGCTGCCTCGGCGATCTTCGTGAAGACGCGAGGGGACAGAGATAACCCGAATGGGAGAACTGCGTACTGGTATGCCCGCCCCTCGAAAGCAAAACCGTAGGAACGGTCTGTGTCGAGGAAGGATGGAGACATGGAAGTAGGCGTCCTTCAGGTCAATCGCTGCAAACCAATCGTACGGACGAACGCATTCGAAAAGGCGTTTCGCAGTCAACATCTCGAACGGAAGCCGGTGAAGGGATCGGTTCAAGATGCGAAGGTCCAGGATTGGCCGTAACCCACCGGTTTTCTTGGGTACAATGAAGTAGGGGCTGTAGAACCCCGACCTCATTTCGGCTGGAGGGACAGGCTCGATCGCACCCTTCGCCAGTAGAGTGGCAATCTCCGCACGCATGACGGGGGCATGGGCCCCGGTCATGGTATAGCGGACTCCCCTGTAACGGGGAGGAGCCTGCGCGAACTGAATCGCGTAGCCGAGCCTGATGGTCCGGGCAGCCCAGCGGGACAGCCCCGGAAGCTGAAGCCAGGCTTCCAGAGACTGCACCAACGGGGTCATCCGGACGACAGACGTACCCTGGGTGGGGCAGCGAGGCAGCGTTACCGGCGCGGACAGGGGAGGCTGTTGGGCGTCCCCGGGTCGGAGCACGGTTAACGGCTGCGCCCTGACAGAGGAGACCAGGGAAGGACTCGCGTTCCACTGGGGTCTGCTCTGCCAGGGGGCTGGCGACAGAGAGGGATGCGAGTGGCGAGACCCGAGGGTGGCGCGCACTGTCATCACCGGTCTCTGGGTGCTCAGAGACAGGAACATGAGTTCTTCCCAAGCGCTGCTAGCCCGGGGGCCAGCAGCGGAAGGATTTTCCCCCGGCCCTCCACCGGGGGAAGGAGAGGCCCTGCTACCATCCCCTGGGAAGAACTGGAACCCATCTCTGAGTTGTCCACCTCCATCCTGGCGTTTAACCAGTCTGGGGAGCGGACTGGGCGACATCCTCAACCACCTCCACGGCGCGGCCCAGGTGAAGGCTGCTGCTGGGGCCGGGCGGGAAGAGGGAGGGCGCCCTCGGCGGCGAGCGGACTGAGGCGACTGGGCCGGCGGCTGGTGCAGCAGCTGGCCGCCGGGGCAGTACGTGTTGCAGCCTCAGTCTGCTCTGGGGCGGCCGAGAACTGTTGGGCGCAGTTCTCAGCCGCGCCGCCGAAGAGGCCAGCCTGGGATATGGGTGAGTTGAGGAGGCGGGCCCGCTCAACGTCCTCCACATCACCAGGTAAGGCCTGGTGTTCTCCCGGACCACAGCTGTGGACATCGCCCGACCCAGGGAGCGTGTGGCCACCTTCACCGCCCGGGGGCGGGGTCAGTTGCGGCACGCAGCTCAATGAAGAGCCCTGGGTCGGCTCCACCCTTGTGCATGTGCAAAGGGGCGGCGGCCTGCCCGTAGCACTGCGGGACCACGCCACCGAAGTAGACGAGCCCACAGGCTTTGGGGGGGGTGCTTAGGACAGCCACACCACGCCACGTCAAAGCCCTCTGTGGACACCGTAGTGCGCAACAGAGAGTTCAACAGTGGGGGGGGGAGGGGGCCCCAGTGTACCCTAGGCCGCGGCCCCATCAAGGGCAGAGAAGGCGGAGGAGGCCACCAAACGGTCGCGAGAAGCACGGGGACTTCCGGGACCGCGTGATCTCCTCATGCACCCCGGGAGCGAAAGGCATTGGGGGCGGGGCCCAACAGCTGTCGGGTGCCGCCCCCAAAAACCAATCGCGCAACCACGAGCACCCGCGGCTGGGCGGAGTTCCACACCAGCGCGAGACTCGCGGCTGCCCGAGATAACATGGCTGTCAACTTTAGGTCAGATCAGGCAGTGCTGACACACCCGGAGGCGGAGCACAACCTAATCGTCATCCCCAAAGGACTCCAGCCCACCTTGGGATGCGGCGATCGACATCTCACTGCTATCCGGAGCGTGAACTGAACGAACGGGGCGTCAGAGACGGGCCGTAGATTCAATCCAACACTCGCGGAAGCGATGTATGAGAGGGGGGTGTGGCCCGAGGAATGAACGTCGGGGTTCTTAATACCACAGCACCGCCCTCAGGTCACCCTGGCCACCAGCCAAAGTACCATCTCACTCGGGGACGGTAGATTGGGGTGTGGCAGAGGGGACTCTCTCTCCTCACGGAGATCATTGAGTCTCGACCGTGACATCGCGATGGTCACGCCCCCGCAATGGAAACGTGACACATCCGCAAACACTGCCCGTGCGCGCTGAAGCCCAAACACGCCCGAGCAGTGAATGCGTCCTCAGACAGCAGCGGAAAATCGATCGCACCCGGAAGTGCACGGGCGAGCCGTCTTGAAAAAGACGTGCCACGCGCAAGCTCTTTTTGTGAGAGGAAAACCTTGCAGTCGATGCCGAACCGCCCAGGGAAACACACACCAGCTGTCAGGCGGACCACTGCACAGATCAGCAGGCAGGAAGTATGCGATCACTGGAACGCGCCGTCACACCAACACCGACTGGAAAGCTGCTCGTCTCGAAGAAGCTGACAGAGTCTCAGAAGGCTGTAGGAGTGAAGAGGTAGGTACTCTTGGCTCCGAAAGCAGAAACATAATGCGATATTGCCTCGTACTTCCTTATATACTCACGCAGTGAGGCGGAGCTACGTATGCAAATTCCGCATGCCCCATGGCATTGGCACGCCATTGGGCGTTTTCTCAAAACTCGAAGTTGATAGGCTTCTAAGCGAAACCCCCATTCGTTAGTCACTAACGTTACGTCGTAGTGACTGAACGAAAGGGAACTATTGTCGTCGCATTGTATGATTATTGTAGAGCCACTGTGGTGAGATAGACTTTGTAACGACGTTTTAAGTGCCTTTCATGGATCTTGGAAGTGTCAATGTACTGAATGCCAATGGAGGCCTGTGTGAAGCCTTTCTCAGCCATCAGCTTTCAACTAAAATATCTTCATTTGTGTTCCGAATATGAACGGAGGTCTTACGGGTGTCCAACGACATGAGGGTGAGTAATTAATGACAGAATTTTCATTTTTGGGTGAACTAACCCTTTAAGAGAAAATATGATCAAATGTACAATGTTTTTATGGTTACAAACAGTGAAAAAGAGTAGTGCTGTTTTTGTGTAGTTCTATTTTTGTGGAACCCTTGATACATTTTTTAGGATTAGAAAGTTGAAAAGAGCATTAATTTGAAACCAAAATCTTTTGTAAAATTATAAATGTATCACTTTGATATATTTATTGCATCCTTGCTTAAAAGTATTAATTTCTTTCAAGAATCACCCGAAAGGTTAACTGACAGCGGCCTCACCTCATTGTGAGGTAGACTGGCCGCAGAGAAAATGGGAATTTTTTGGCCTCTGGCATATCCTGTTCATGCCATCAATGCAGAGTCTGGATCATTTCCTCAGCATAAATACGACACTGAGGATTAATCAACTGACCTGCAGAAGGGAACTGGATGGTACACATACCAGTCACTGACTTTTATATAAACAATACGAGAAGTAGTCAAGTGAACTCTTTGAACACTCTTTCAAAAATGTAGCTGATGCATTATTATAAAACAATACAACCAGATGAATAACAGCAATTCAGAAATCCAACACCTTCACTTGATCCAATAAACCCAATAAACTTTTTTTCAAGTTTAAGTTAAACCATGTATTCAATTGTTTATTTTGAAACAATGGACACAAACCAAAAGCATATAAATAACAGGTGTGGCATTAGCGCAAAAAACATTAACATTTGAGGTAGTTTCAAAATAATAAACTGTTGAGAAAAAAAAGAAGCTTTGAATAAAAGAAAATATTAGTATGAAAAATATTAAGGCAGATACTGATCACCAGTACTGTCGCAAAGGCTTTGCCAAGTGTATGACTGCACAGGGCCTTGCACAAAGTAAAGTGACAGCTAACTTGATGTAAAAGCCAGTAGTTAAAGTTCATGTTTTTGTCCTTCGAAATATAATAGTTAAAAGACATAGCTAAAATGTGCATTGTGATGCTGTATTATTCTGCATGTTAATTTATTATGCAGTATCTTACAATATTTCTCTCTGCATGTGACAGTGATTCATGCGCATACATGTCAGTCAGCGCGGCATCACACGTCAAGTTCATAGAGAGCTTTATTCAGTCCATGCAAATTCTGATTTTGGCTGCCTCTGAAATGGGTCAAATGAGACACCATAGATATTACTTAAGTTCAAGTAAATACTCTAGAAATCCACTCATTCAAGGATGTGCATTTATTGCACAGATGCACAAAAGGTTTTCAATTTAACACTATAAAGCTAAATAAGCATAGCCTAACTATTAATATTACAGCAATATTACAAAGAGTTGTTCAGCTGCTGCTGCGGGCGGCGTATGTTAAATAAAACGAAGACACTGAGTTCACTAAGTATCACTCAATATATCATGACAATTATTATTTATTTATAACTAAAAACAGTACAAATGAACTAAAATGGTATCATCATTTGGAGCTGGTATCATTGCATTCAGGGTTAAATTCAGTGCTGATTCACATAAATCTATGGTATAAAACTTGAAAATATATATAGTACACATCATATGGACTACTTTTATTACATTTTTTTTTTTTTTTAGTCATGGTCACAATGAAATGCTGTTATTGGGAAAACAGCAGCATGAATATTCTTTAAAAATTCTCTTTTTATTATCCATGGAAAATAATGAAATTAAACTAATGTAAGTAAACAGCAACCAAACGTTTATTTGGGGGTATTCCTTATTCTAAAATCAAGTTCTGACAGCAGGAGATGCCCAACGCCACTGACCACCACACCACATTATCCACAATCCCTCTGATGTTTCACCCCTCAGATAGTGGTGGTTTATCTGCTCAGAGCTTTACTCACTCAATAATGAAAGAGAGAACAAGAGGAAATTGAGGGTGGTAGGAAATTAATAAGGAAACTCTTGACTGAAGTTGATAAATAGCTGCTGAAACTCATTAGTGACACTGTGTGTGTGTGTGTGTGTGTGTGTGTGTGTGTGTGTGTGTGTGTGTGTGTGTGTGTGTGTGTGTGTGTGTGTGTGTGTGTGTGTGTGTGTGTGTGTGTGTGTGTGTGAACAGGATTGTGCACAAAATGTTGTCTCTATATACTCTGGGTTATTATTTTCATTCCAACTTTGGTGTTGTAACTTTTTTTCAATAGGTGCCTCCAGGATTAGGTATGTCCCAGAAACTTAACCCTGAATTTGGAAAGGCATGGAACATGAGTAACTTCTACAGGGCCCCTAAAGGGACATGGTTAGGCTGCGGTAGTCGGTTACATTACAGTACAGATTTATTTTTTTTTATGTGAAGATAGTAAGGAGAGATGACTGACAGAACGATGTAGGAGGATTTGGTGCACAACAGATCCTGAGAATCATTGACAAATATCTCATCTTGTAAAATGTGTGGTCAGTAGTTGTCTGTATTTCTTTGACAGATCTTCAATTTACACCTATTAAAATGTACACATAGGCCTACTGTCGTAGAGTCATGCATGTAATCAAATGTTTTCATACCTGATACCATTGTTGTAGGTGGTATACACAGTCCGAAATAATTTATTTGACAAGCATTACAAATTAGGCTAAAGAATAAATTAGATAGTGTTGTGTATTGAGCCAATATCCAAAAGGGTATTTCTCGCTTGCGCACTCTGGTGTTGAATGTGATAATTGCAATTGACCTATCGGTAAGCCCCGCCCCCCTTAGTTACTGTTGCTAACTCGGACAAACAAACGGAGATGCTATATCTTACAATGACAGCTGTCAGTGTGAAAACCTTATCCCAAGATGTTTTTGGACACAATGTAGCGTATACCCCGTCCGAATGATGGCCAAACTTTACTGTTGGTTTATCAAGTTTATTATGTCCTTTTTCACTCCAAAAAAATCATTGTAAGAGCTGAACAAACAAAGCATAAGAAGTGCGCATTAATGTCTCATTCACAAACTAGCTCTCTCCGTTTCATTACCATTCACTGCATGCAGGGGCGTAAATTTCATCTAACAGTTGGGGGGGACAATAAACTTGAAATTTCTCAAGAGCAAATTTTGAAGGGGACACAAATAATACAGCCAAAATCGTTTCTTATAAGGATATGTGTACCACAAAAAACAAAAAACATTTCGTACTTAGGTTACTTGGCGTTTTGGTGCACTGAAAAATTATGTAATGTCCCATTTTTCTTTTCTCTTTCATTTTATCTGACCAACAACACAAAGTGATAGTTGTTTAAATACGATTAAGGTTCACCACGCAGTCATATTATAAATATTAAATTATCTTGCGTCCTCCACAAAGTATTTTATACTATGATATTCAGATCTTTAGATATTCAACTGCAGCAAGCCCTCTGATCTGCCACTTCATATTGAGCAAAACCTTTAGGTTTAGAATGAGCGCCTATTCGGGGGCGGGTTGCTTGTATTTTGGGTTC
Organism: Gobio gobio; assembly: GCF_949357685.1. Lineage (NCBI taxonomy): Eukaryota > Metazoa > Chordata > Actinopteri > Cypriniformes > Gobionidae > Gobio > Gobio gobio. Next base: position 19,389,208 of record NC_137098.1, read on the forward strand.
ATTAGCCAATTATTCGTAATGAAAAACACAACTACAAAACAGTACAATGACACACTCCCTTAAATAGGCGCTTTTACATTTCGCTTTGAAACCAAATCTTCCGCAATCATCTTGTCTGTCAGCTGTTTGCCCGTTCGGCTCGTGCTGTATTGAGCAGACACGTTCAGTTTGTAATAGTTGTGTCAAATGATTTTATTACTATAAAAATTAAAACGACGGTGGCCCGGGGCAGTGCCGCAGTGGGCAAGTGATGTTAACAGTGTTTTGCCTAATCTGTATTAAAGAGAAAATAATCACTTCATCTGATGTTTAAAGTGAATAAAACAGCTTACTGGAGTTTCACAACTGCTGTCTGAAGAGCTTTGTTATCTCCCCAAACTTGTGTACTTTATCTACGGTCTATGGGTAACGTTAGTTGAGGTGCGCGGTGGATCAAACCACTGTGGGGCAAGGGGGGAGGGGGGACTCAAAATGTTTCTAAACTTAAAACGCATTTTTTTTGTCCCGTTTGCGTTTGTATTGTTTTACTACTTACACATTTATTTTAAGTATATATCATTATATTATTTACAATACTCAGCATGGTTTTCAGGGGGGGACAGCCCTCAGATTACAGTCCTCAGCCCCCCGTCCCCCCCGCGATTTACGCCCCTGAGGTCAAAACAATGCAGGCAAATAGATGAAGAAACATTCAGACATTCAGAAAAACATAGAGATGAACACAATTCACTCGCCTCCCTCCACACACAGCATCCCAGAACAGGAGACAAATAGACGAGCCACTACGAATGCTGTGAATTTCTTGAAATAATAATTTCTGAATATTCAGGTTCTTCCTCTCAGTGTTTATTCACCTGTTTCTCATGGTTTCTCAATAAAAATGCATAAAAGTTAATTAAGCCAATTGTATGGGATGATTTTAGACTCAAAATGATTAATACATGCACACACAATTACCCATGAACTTGATAAATGTTGCAGACATGTTTTACTATCCACAAACAAATGCCTTTTAGCTTGTGTTTTGCAAAATACAGAATTACAGGCATGTGCAGCGATATGTACAAATAGAGACATAGTTGTGAATACAAAACTTCGATTTTGAATTAATGTAAGTCAGAATTTGTGCGTGCAATGAGTAAGATGTGCATTTGTGGATCCGGTAACGCGCATGCATTCATTGACTCGTTTGTGAGTCGATCCTATTTTATTTATTTGGATTTTGAGACTTTCATTTCGCCGGTTTGGCCTTGCACGATCCATACACACAGCTGTCTAAGAAAACCTGCTGCCACTAGATGGCAGTATACTGCCAAAACAGACAACGGCACAGTGAGCATTATTCTGCCTATAAGACGCTTTATGTGTCCTCGTTATAAAGACGAGGAAAACACTTAACAGGTGCGTTAAAAAGGTGTTAAAGGGGTGATGAATTGAGAAATCAACTTTCCCTTGAGCCTTTGATATATAAAAGAATATCCTGTAAGTTTCAGAGCTGAAAACATCCTTGTTAGTCAAAGAAAAGCTTTTATAGACACCAGACCCAGAAAACGATCGATCTCAGAATATGTCGACCATTGACGTAGTAGGACACAGAAGCACCGTCTCAAGCCCGCCCACCGAGCTAAACGGGTCGCGCTACCGAGCAATAAACATGTCGGTTTCAGTACACGTCAGTGATGCGCGGGTCAATGTATAAACAACCCGCACCCGGCCGACGTTTTCAACTAACCTGCCCGCAACTCGGACCGCAAAAAGAAGAAGAAAATATTGTACCCCGACCGGCTTCCTGACCCGCATTTTTTTAAATTAGTAAATGCTCATCGTAGCGTCATTGGGCCATTGAGAAAATGTTTCAGACCCTGAAGCGGTGCACTTAGAGGTGCAGCGGCGAGAGCAGGCAGTTTTTGAGGCAGCCCATCGTTTTCCATTTCAGCTGTCTAGATACATATTATTGATGAATGCGATATTTATGTTTCGACCCTGCTTGAAGAATTCATCAGCAGGTAAACTGAGAGAAGGCCAAAACTGTTATTTTTCTGAATGCTGTATGATATAGCCTAGTGTTATGTAATAAAGGCTTCATTTATTAATTTATTTCGTTTCATTTTCTTAACAATTAAGATGCTGCATGTGTTTATCCAGTCTAATCGAAGTGTGCGTCTCTCCCCCGACTTTCCTAGCAAAAATCCCGCCCCCTCTCAGGAAATACATAAAACTGACTTTACTGAGCTATATGCGTTTAAAGGTAGCCTATTAAAATGGTACAATGGCATTGCTCAGTTCAACGTGTTGGGAATTCGGGCATTTTGTCCCGCGTCAGCATTTATTCAAAAGTTAATAACGCTCAACATTCAAAAGGTAAATAAGGATTTATTGACGACCCTACCGACCACGACCCGAATATCATTAAAACTATTTTTGGATGACTTGTAACCGCGGGTGACCGCAGGCACCTGCTCATTTTGGATCAACCCGCACATCACTGGTACACGTGTGTAAGACATTGCGCGTTTGTTCGGTTGATTTCACCGCAGAATCGATTGTAAACAAGATTCAGGTTGAGACTGGATTTGCAGACATATTGAGATTAAAACACAATGCTGTGCCTTCTATATTGGACTTATGTGAGTAAAACATGTTTTTTATATGTGTTAGTATTGCATTGTTACAGATAGTTTGAAATCTATTGATTACATACCTTAGCACGCGGTCACAGGCTGGAGAATCCTCTTTTTGAAGTGTTATTGCTTCATTCGTTATCATACTCGGACTAACATTATGGGCCAGGGCTCGGACTTGACTTTTTTAAAAGCCCAACGTCCCCAGGGCGATGTGTTTTTCAGCCTGCCGACGGGATATCTTAAATAGTGAAATTACATTCCTTTCTTGCGCACGCATATGTATGTGTGTGTGTGTGTGTGTGTGTGTGTGTGTGTATGTGTGTACGGTTCGCGTTTATATTCACTGATCGGGCGACAATATTCCAATCAATTGCGGGTGGATGAGAGATGAAACATTGTGTTTGTTTGATAAAGGCATTTCGCGAGTCCTGTGAGTGTTTCCCCAGAAGCTTTCAAAACAATTCCCACATGTACTGAGAGGAGCTGAAGCTTATTAAACATGCAAATCTTATCCAATCCTTGCCGTGGGCGTTTACTTCCAAGTCTTCAGTGAGGCATGCCCATCAAAACCGACCGTTTTTCAGAGAGCCTCAAAACCAAGGCAGAAAATAGCTTATTACTTATTCATTATGATGTTTTTTAATGTAAAAACCACGCGAACGTCATAAGTTGAAAAAAGCCAGACAACAGTATAAAAAAATTTAAAAAGCCAGTTCATGACACCTTTAATAACGCATAGGCTACTTTGTATAGGCAATCAGATTAAATCAGGTTATCAGGTTTTAGCGCGGTGTGTTTACAGGGTGCCCACCTGCGCGTCCGGGCAGCACAGTAGACAGGTCGGTGCACCAGCTGTTCACCCACCAACTAAAGGAGCTACAGTATGACTGTGTGTGTGTGTGTGTGTGGTTGTGAGTGTCCCATCGTCTAATTATAAGGTGAGTAGTTTGTTTCTCCCTTGTAAATCGTGTATGTTTTAAGTTGAAAGTGTAATAAATGTTTACGTTTAGGGTCCTCGTTAAGGCATTGCGCCTTCTCTCCCCTCCTCTCTCTCTCCAATCCGCGCTCTGGGCCGCGTTGCTGCTTTGGGTCATCAGACACTTCTAGTCCAGTGGCTAAGGGGCTGGATATTTGTTTCCTTTTGTTGTGGTCGTTATTTTGGTTGGTTTAATTTGTTTTTGTTATTTGTATTGAGTTATTTTGTATTACTGTCACCAACTCTCAGTTCCTTTTGTGATTTTGACTGTTTTGTTAACAGTCACTATTAATTGAAGTGATTACCGCTATGCGGTATCAATGATCTCGGTGATATTGCAATCTTGAGCCGTTATCAGTTCTGAGTTTGATCTTTGCTGCTGTGACAGTGTACGCTGCCTTCTTTAATTAATACTTATACGTTTTTCTAATTTGAGTATTGTACGTTTTGTTTATATTTGTTCAGTATTTTGATTCTGGTTTGTTTGTCTTTTAATGTAATTCTTTTCTGTGTTTTGCAGGAGCTGAGTGTTCCTTGGGAGCGGGCTGGTGTTGGGTTACACAGGCTTCACTTTAGTACGGGTTGTCATTGATTGCTGTGTCACTATTTCTGGTCATTATTTGCAGTGATTCTTTGTGGATGTGATTTTGATTGGTGAGATTTCTTTTGTGCACTGGGTGTACCATACTAGCCCGCTTCTCATAAAGGAAGCCTCAGTCTCCCCCTTTGCATTGATTAATTTTGTTTTCTTTTTCATTTGACTACAACAATTAAATGCTGTGTTGAGGATTTTAAATTTTGTAAACTCTTTTTAACTTTAATAAAGATATCTGTTTAAACGGAAACTCACGCCTCTTGCCCTTTCCAAGTGGAGCTTATTTGCGTGTTCTTTTTGATAATTTCCCCGTTTTCGGGGTGGCGTAGTCATTACAAATCAGCCACATGCTATACTAGCATGTGTGGAAGTATTTAAAACAAGTGTGTTACAAGTAGCCCTGCGTTAAGATGTGCCCCGCTCACCCCTACAATGAAAAAAATGTTCCCTTTCATAGGTTCACTCAACACTGCGAACTGTCGCCATATGGAACACTGGTGTGACGAATGTCTGAAGCCCTTATACCATCACGCCAATTCATTGGCTATTGGCGCTTAGCGCTGCCCTGAAATACGTCACGTATGGTTCATGTTCATGTTCATGTTCAGGAAAAGGATCATCTGAAAGCTAACTCATCGTGTTCTCAGCTACTTACCCTGTTTGAGCAATTGACATTACTCCTCAAAGTGGACACGATGAGCTTCAGGAAATGTTTGGACCCGTGCGACAGGTTCATTGCTGGAGGCGACCCTCATGACAGGTGCGTGATATGTTTGGGCATCCAGCACGCCCGGGCCACGCTTAGCGGTTTATCTGACTGTCAGCACTGTGATAGCCAGCGCATGAAAGTGCTTCGCTCGAGGCTAGCTACTTTTAATAAAGGCCGCCCGTCTAATCCCCGCTACCCCGTCTCTGCGGCCGCCGAGGCACCGCACGAGTTGGGCGCTTGGGACGACATTGGCGAATTAGAGTTTATGGATATGGAGAAGACGGATTATGATCCTTTTCGCTCTCTTTCCCCCGGTCGGGTTTGCTCGCTTGAGAATTGCGACCGTGACGAGCCCGTTCTGTTTATGCACGATGTAATGCGGCCTACCCCAGAAGCCCGGGACTCGGTTTTTTTTGGTTATGGCCTGTTCGACGACGATGTGCTCTCTACAGCGGCTTCTGATTCCGAGGGACTCGTGGGCAAATTAGCCGCATCTCTTCCTCCGAGCGGTCAAGAGAGAAGTTTCCCAGTCATATGACGAACTGATAGAAGTTGTCACTCGCGCTGTAGACAAACTGGGCCTGGAATGGGACAGGGAGCCCGCGCTAGATCGAACCCAATCGAAGCTGGACGATCGGTTTTTCACTAGCCGCAACAACTCAGTCCTGCCGACATCTGCCATTCTTCCAAGACCTCCACCACGAGGTCTCAAAGTCTTTGAAGCAACCATTTTCGGCTCGTATTACCAACCCCGTGACCGCAGATTTCGCCACGGTTTCTAAAATGGCGGACTTTGGCTACGCGAGCTTGCCAGCTATTGAGGAGACCCTCACGGCCCACCTCCGTCTTGGAAGTCTCACCCCTTATTGCCCTCCAAACCATGCAGAATGACCACCTCCCTGGTCAATAAGTCATATATGGCAGCTGGACAGGCAGCAGCCACCCTTCATTCCCTGGCTGTATTTCAGGCTTATCATGCCGATTTATTGAAGGAGCTTGATGAAGGGGAGGGCATGACACCGGAGGCAGTCAAGGAACTCAGATGGGCTACTGACTTGGCGCTGAGAGCCACCAAGCATACTGCCCGTGCCGTAGGCAGGTCTATGGCAGGTTTAGTGTCAGTAGAGCGCCACCTTGGGCTTACTCTCACTGACATTAAAGAGAAGGAGAAATCCTTTCTGTTGGACGCTCCCATTTCCAACGTCGGCCTTTTCGGGGAGGCCATGACCACGGTGGTGGAGAAATTTAGAGCAGCAAAACAACAATCTGCCGTGTTTCGCCAGCTTTTTCCACGTCGGTCTAGGGAATTTGACCGCCAACCGCAACCGACTCGTTCGCGCACGTCTTCCCTTCAACGACGTGAAGTTCAATGAAGCGAACCCTCTCCTATGGATCCCCCTCGCAAGGACTGGGGACCTAGGCCCCGCCCACCAATGCGTCAGCGCAACAGCCAACGCAAACGAGTAGACCTGATGTCAACGGCTAAAACCTCTCGTCCTCAGGTCTCCAAGAGTAACTCCTGAACTCTTCGCTCGTCTTCGGAGGCTAGGCCCTCCATTGGAGAGTTTGGATGAACCACGCAAGTGTATTCGCATCTCTCACTGTGGCCTCCCGGCTCCGGCCTTAACTGTCCCGCCGCTAAATGGGCCTCGGGTGGTTTCAGACCGGGCCCTATCGACAAACTTTTTTCTTCCTGGTGTCCAAGAAGAAACCTTAGGGTTACACACATGTGGCCCGTTTATGACGGCATTTGACCCTCCCAGCGCGGGGATGGGGGCGCAGCCCGAACAGGTAGTTGCTAGTTAGCCCCTCTGACTTTTACAAAATGTGTGGACGCTGCTCTGGCCCCATTGCGGCTCCAGGGCATCCGTGCTCTAAATTACCTGGACGATTGGCTGATATTAGCTCAATCTCGGGAACAGGGTGTGGCTCATCGAGATCTAACTCTCTGCCAATTGAGGAATCAGGGTTTCCGTCTGAATCACCAGAAGAGCGTTTTACACCCGTCCCAGCAGACAACTTTTCTGGGCGTGGATTTGGATTTGAATGCAATGCGGGCACGGCTGTCTCCTGCACGCGTTCAGTCTCTACAGAACTGTCTGATCCACTTCAAGATAGGTCATCTCGTTCGTGTCGGTCTTTGCCACAGATTGATGGGCATGATGGCAGCAGCATCCCCTGTAGTACAGTTGGGCCTGCTCCATATGAGACCATTTCAATGGTGGACCAAAAGCATGAAGATTTCGCCCCACAGCCATCCCTCCCACCAGGTCTTGGTTGCTCGCAGGGGTTTTTGTGCCCTACACCCATGGTTAAAGCTCCCTTTGCTCCGCTGTGGAGTTCAGCTAGGGGTGTGTTGTCGTCGCAAGACTATCACGATGGATGTATCCCTTACAGGTTGGGGAGCAGTTTATCAAGGACGCCCGTCATTTGGAGTTTGGAGTGGAGAGCATTGTGGTTGGCACATAAATCGTCTGGAGCTGTTAGCAGTGTTTCTAGCACTCAAACGATTCCTGCCCCATCTGAGAGGGTGTCATGTTCTGGTCAGGACTAGGGTTGGGAACCGAGAAACGGTTCTTATGCAGAACCGATACTGATTTTTGAAAAATACCAGAACCGCGCAAAATTCCTAAGTTTCGGTTCCGAAAACGGTTCTGGTGCAATGTGTGTGCGAAGCGCTGGGAGCATATCCTTTAATAGCGAGTGACAGCTCACCTCATCATGAATATTAATTACGTTGCCTGCCGCTTCCAGGAGTGCAACCAATTAATGCAGTTCAGCACTGAAAGCCCTCGCGCTAAACATTTACGGTTTTGCGTCAGATATTTTCTTGTTGACCACCAGCATGGCGAAGAGAAAGTCACAAGTATGGATTCATTTCCAAAGAATGAATGATAATGAAGCAAAATGTAACACATGTGAAAAGTTAATAACATGCAAAGGAGGCTGCACAAGCAATTTGACAAAACATTTGCTACAGCACAGAATCAACCTCAAAACATGCAATGTTTTCAACTGTTTAAGGAAAACTGCTGCACTTTGCACGTCCCCATCGCCAGGTAGGAATTCATACATGGGTAAATATGTTATTTCAGTAGTAATAAACTATAGACTATCAATATATTTATATATATATATATATATATATATATATATATAAATATTATTTATGTTTTTTCTGATGTTAAACAATGCGACACTCTCACACCCCCTCTTGGAACTTCAGAGAGGGTAAATCCGTTTACTTTAGCGAGTAAAGGGAAAATGACAACAGAGAATAGATGAGTGCCACAGGGCTGTTACCAGATTTATAGTGAAAGGCCTATATCCTTTGTCTACCGTTGAGTCACCATGGTTTAGGTAAAGCGTTTACCATTTATTATTTACCATTACCATTTATTAAGTTCACTGAATAACTGCATTACTATTAAATTAATATACAACTAATTCATAAATATAACTAATAAATATAATTTATAACTTGGTTTTATTCAGAGACAGCGAGAGAAAATATAATAAGACAATTTCAGAGGTGTTCAGTTGAAAAAATTTTTTGTTGCAAGAATGGCTTAATTAATACTGTAATATATATGTACAGTACAGGACTTTTTTTGACGTTGCCAACCTGTAAATAAATTTTAGAGCAAGTAATAAACACAAAAAAGGATTGTTTGAGTTGTGAATGTGCCTTTTTCCTTTACCACTATTTGTTTAATAATTTTAATGGAACCGGAATCGGAACCGGAATCGTTAGGCGGAACCGGAACCAGAACCGAAACCGGAAAATTTCTTACGATTCCCAACCCTAGTCAGGACGGACAACATGACCGTGATATCTTACCTAAATCACCAAGGGGGACTTTGCTCTCAACCTTTATACAATCTGGCGAAGCGTTTGCTTCTTTGGGCGCAGAACAAGTTTCTATCGGTCAGAGCGGTTCAGAGCTCCTGGCTCCCAGGTCCTATCTGTTTGAGCGGGCGCTTTCCACGGTCTACCAGCTACTCTCAGGTATGTGAAGGCGTTATGGTATATCGTTCCTATGGCGACGGTTCGCACCATTGAGTGAACCTATGAAAGGGAACGTCTCGTTTACGTATGTATGAGACGTATGCTGCGATTCCGGCCATTCAGATTCTTCGAGTAGTAGTTTGCTACGTCCTGAAATCATCTTCATTTTCCCTGAACCTGTTTGCCTGTGTTCTTGTTTATGTTTAGTTTCTATGGTTGCTGACATAGTTATGCACCTGCATCATGTTTTGATTATCTAGCCTGTGCATTTAAGCCCTTAGTTCCCTTTGTTCAGTGTTTGGTGTCGTTTTAGTTTGCGTGGTTGTGCTATATTTCTCTTTGTGATTTCCTGAATGTTAACTTTTGGATTTATCATTGTGTTTAATTGTCATGCGTTGTGCGATTTACTGCAACCACCATGACATGAAAGAACAAAAAAGAGCCAAAAGAAAGGATTACAAAATGAAATGGACTTCCACCTTCTCTGCTTGGAGCAAGAGCATTGAACCCTCGAGGACCACATGAGTGATTTTTCTTTTTCAAATCTGGCGTGCCTTATACACTTTCCTGATCGCTCCCTGTGCATGTTTTTTTGGGGCCTAACCTAAATGAGTGCACAAAGGCACACCTGCCTGGTGATTGTCCAGAGTTTGTGGAGTGGTTGTGCTATATTTCTGCTTTTGATCTTAACTTTTGGATTTATCATTAAAGACTGTTTTGGTTTCATTCTCCTGCGTTGTGCAATTTAGTGCAACCACCACACCGTGAAGACATAAAAACATTTTTTTAAAACTTAATGGGAAAATTAGCTAAATATAATTTTTTGTTTGCTGGAGAGATAAATAAATACACTGTAAAAAAAAAAGAAAAATCAACAATTCACCTAATTTGTTTCCAGTTACTGCCTTAAATTTATTATAAAAGAATTGTCTGTAGGCCTACGTGTCATTTAAAAAAAAAATATTAATAATTCTTGTTGAATCTCTTATAACTTAAAACATAGAAATTGGTTAAATTTCGCCATGACTTACTGATCATACAATTTTTTACTAAATACATTTAATGTGCATCTATCTGTGCATTCATCCTTTAATCGAACAAAGCTGTTTTTTGAAAGGACTTTAACACAATCTGAGATCTCACTCATAAAATCAGGTCTATGTTGATGTTAGAGGACAGTGTCATATTGTTCCATTTTTCAAAGCTTTATAACAGTTTATCTTGTAGAGGAAAGTAATTACCATGTTAACCTGACAGATGGAGAGGCGACGAGCAACACATGGAGAAAAAATTCACACATCTTTGGACAGATGTAACACACACGCTATCAATTAACCAGGGCACGGTCAGGGTGTGTGTGTTTCCATCTGCTGCTATTGTAAGAAAAACAGCTCCCAAGCAGTAAGCTGCTGTCTATATTATATACAGGCTATCTTTTAAGACAGTATCATAACTTAAACAGAACCTTGTAAGTGACCCATTTGGAATGCTCTATAGCAACTATTTGTGTCATACTAAGGCCCTGTCAACACGACCATGGGTATTTTCAAAACCACAGCCTTTTCTATACGGTTTGGTCGTTCATCCACACTCAAACGGAATAGCAGGTCAGTGAAACCAAACCTTTTTGAAAACTCCTGCCAGGGTGAAAATTTTCATAAACTCTGGTTGCAGTGTATATATGGTGAAACGTCTCGGTTACGTATGTAACCCTCGTTCCCTGAGGAGGGAACGGAGACGTACGTTAGTGACTAACGAATGGGGGTTTCGCTTAGAAGCCTATCATCTTCGAGAATTCAACAGCGCCCAATGGCAGTGCCAATGCCATGGGCATGCGGAATTTGCATGCGTAACTCCGCCCCACCCTGTGGGTATATAAGGAAGTACGCTGGCAACATCGCATTATGTTACTGCTGCAGGAGCCAAGACTGAACTCCGCATACCAGCAACACAGCTGACGTGGCAAAGGAAACGTACGTCTCCGTTCCCTCCTTTCGTTCAGTCACTACGACGTACGTTAGTGACTAACGAATGGGGGTTCCAATACAACAACGCCACTCAGCTGTCATCCAGTGCCCTGCGTAAGTGTGAGTACCCTGTCGTAAGACTAGTACGGACGAAGGACTCCCACTTATCACAGGATTACCAAGGTACACTGGGAAGCATATCCCAGTGAGGGAATGCCAAGATGCCTACCCGTGGGGAGGACTTAGAGAATACACATATGACCCGCTAAGGGCTGCATATGGAAGATCTCTAGGGTACCAGCCGAAGGTGGATTTTTAACCCTAGGGGCGGCAGGGACTTGCCAAGGGAAAGACACCTGCTCGCTGAGGAGGCTTACGGTGGAAATACTCGTGTGGGGGTCGCCGGAGGGGAACCATGCACACGGAGCACCTGGCCGGACATGAGGGTCTGGCACGAAGGGGCAGACTGAACTGATGTCGGCATAAGCAGTGCTGGAGGAGCTCAGGGCTCTCGGGGAGCTCACCTGAGGGAAAATATCGCACGTATCCAGTCCTTGGAGTGGAATGGCGAGCAAGCGAAGACACCTGAGCCTGGCCCATTACCGGCCACCCGTAGGGGCGAGTACATAGTCGGACACTGGCTACACTCGGAGATTATAGAATCTGGCGAATGTGTTTGGTGTCGCCCAGCCTGCAGCTCGGCAGATGTCTGTTAGCGAGGCGCCATGCGCTAAAGCCCAAGAGGAGGCCACACTCCAGGTGGAGTGTGCCCTGACCCCAAGGGGACATGGTCGACCTTGCTGCTGGTAAGCCAAAACAATGGTGTCCACTATCCAGTGAGACAACCTCTGCTTTGAGAGAGCACTTCCCTTCCGCTCTCCACCATAACAGACAAGAGCTGGTCTGAGATCCTGAAACATTGCGTACTGTCTACATAAGCGCGGAGAGCGCGTACTGGACAGAGCAATGCCAAGGCTGGGTCTGCCTCCTCCAATGGCAGCGCTTGCAGGTTCACCACCTGATCTCCTTACGGAGTGGTAGGAACCTTGGGCACATATCCGGGCCGGGGTCTCAGGATCACATGAGAGTTAGCCGGCCCGAACTCAAGGCACGCTTCGTCAACCGAAAATGCTTGCAGGTCCCCGACCCTCTTAAGAGAGGCCAATGCAGTCAGCAGAGCCGTCTTCATAGACAAGAACTTAATCTCAACCGACCGCAAAGGCTCAAGGGAGGCCTCTGCAGAGCACTTAAGACTACTGAGAGGTCCCAAGAGGGAACGAGAGGAGAGCGAGGAGGATTCAGTCTCCTCGCCCCCCTCAGGAACCTGATGATCAGGTCGTGCTGACTTACCTTTTTGTCTCCCAGGAGATCGTGGTAGGCAGATATTGCGGCCACGTACACTTAAGGGTGGAAGGAGACAGCCTTCGTTCCACCCCCTCCTGGAGAAACGAAGCACAGACCCGATCGGGCATTTCCAGGGGTCTTCCTGGCGGGAAGAGCACCATGTGACGAAGAGGTCCCACTTCAACGCATAGAGGTGTCGTGTAGACTCTGCCCTAGCGGAAGTGATGGTAGCGACCACCGCAGGTGGAGGGCTACTCAAACCAGCCGCGTCCCGTCCAGAAGCCACACGTGGAGCTTCCAGAATGCTGGACGCGGGTGCCAAGGGGTGCCCCGTCTCTGAGTGAGAAGGTCTTGACTCAGAGGAATAGGCCAGGGAGGGGCTGTCGCAAGGAGTAGCAGTTCTGAGAACCAGGTCCGGCCGTGCCAACGGGGCGACCAACATGACCTGCTCCTTGTCCTCCCTGATCTTGCACAGTACCTGTGCGAGAAGGCTCACTGGGGGAAACGCATAATTGCGTAGCCCCGACGACCAGCTGTGCGCCAGTGCATCCGTGCCGACATAGGTCAGGGAATAATACAGGGAGCAATGGGAAGAGTCCTGGGAGACAACAGGTCTACCTGTGCGTCGCCGAACCGTTCCCATATCAGCTGGACCGTCTGGGGATGGAGTCTCCATTCTCCAGGAAGTGGCTGAAGCCGTGAGAGCTCGTCGGCTGCACGGTTCAGGACTCCCGGGATGTGGACAGCATGAAGGGACCTCAGATGCTTCTGACTCCATAAAACGAGATGGCGGGCGAGTTGAGACATACGGCGGGAGCGTAGACCGCCCTGGTGGTTGATGTACGCTACTACGGCCGTGTTGTCTGTCCTGACTAGTACATGTTGACCCTTCAGCAACGCTCGGAAGCGGTGCAGGGCGAACCGTACTGCCAGTAACTCGAGGCAATTGACCTGCAGAAGGCGCTGGGGTCCTGTCCAGGAGCCCGCGGCTGCTTGTCCATTGCACATGGCACCCCAGCCCGTGGATGATGCATCTGTTGATACAACAAGATGCCTGGAAACTCATTCTAAGGACACACCGGTCCGTAGAAACTTGAGGTTCGACCACAGGGTGAGAGTCTGTAAGCAGGCCCGAGTCACTTGTACCCGGAGCGTGCCAGACCGCCATGCCCATCTCGGGACTCGATCGTGTAGCCAGTGCTGAAGCGGTCTCATATGTAGCAATCCGAGCGGCATCACCGCGGCTGCAGATGCCATATGCCCCAGGAGCCTCTGAAATAGCTTCAGTGGGACCGCATTCTCGCCCTCGATTTGACGAAGGCAAGTCAGCAGAGACTATGTGCGCGCTCGCTGGTAAGCAGCACGCACCTGCGACCGAGTTGGAAACCACACTGAGAAAGGAGATCCTCTGCACGGGGCAGAGTCGCTCTTCTCCCAGTCGACCCGAAGGCCCAGACGGGCTAAGTGCCGGAGCACTTGGACTCTGTGTCCGCAGACCTGCTTACGAGAGTGACCCAGTATGAGCCAGTCATCGAAGTAGTTCAGGATGCGAACCCCGTGCTGCAGAAGGGGCGCAAGGGCTGCCTTGATAGACTACGTAGAGTCACGAGGGGACAGAGCTGCCTGAATGGGGGGACTGCGTACTGAATGTCCGTCCCTCGAAGCAAACCGTAGGAACGGCCCGCGTCGAGGAAGGAGACATGAAGTAAGCGTCCTTCAGGTCGATCACTGCAACCAATCTACCGGACGAACGCGTCCAAAGAGGCGTTCGCTACCGACATCCTGAACGGAAACCTGAGAAGGATCGGTTCAAGACGGGTAGATCCAGGATTGGCCATAACCCACCGGTTTCCTAGGGTACAATGAAGCAAGGGCTGAGAAGCCGGACTTCAGTTCGGCTGGAGGGACAGGCTCGATCGCACCCTTCGCCAGTAGGGTGACAACCTCCGCACGTATGACAGGGGATAGGCCCCATCATAGCGGGCGGCCTCCCCAGCGCGGGGAGGAACCTGCGCGAACTGAATCGCGTAGCCGCGCCTGACGGTCTTCGCGACCCAGCGGAACAGTCCCGGAAGCTGAAGCCAGACTCCCAGGAACTGCACCAGCGGGGTCAATCGGACCACAGACGTACCCAGGGTGGGGCAGCAAGGCAGCGTTACCGGCCCGGACATGGGAGGCTGTTGGGCGTCCCGGTGCGGGGGCACGGTTAACTGCTGCGTCCTGACAGAGGAGACCAGGGAAGGACGCACGTTCCACTGGGGTCTGCTCTGAGAGGAGGCTGGCGAGAGAGAGGGACGAGAGTGGTGCGGCCCGGAGGCGGCACACACTGCCATCACCGGTCTCTGGATCCTCAGAGACAGGATCCTGAGTTCTTTCCAAGCGCTGCTAGCCCGAGGGCCAGCAGCAGAAGGATTTTCCCCCGGCCCTCCACCGGGGGAAGGAGAGGCCCTGCTACCATCCCCTGGAAAGAACTGGAACCCATCTCTGAGTTGTCCACCTCCAGCCTGGCGTTTTAGCCAGGCTGAGGAGCGGACTGGGCGACATCCTGCAACCACCTCCACGGCGCGGCCCGGAGAAGGCTGCTGCTGGGGCCGGACGGGAGGAGGGAGGGCGCCCTCGGCGGCGAGCGGACTGAGACGACTGGGCCGGCGGCTGGTGCAGCAGCCAGCCGCCGGGGCAGTACGTGTTACAGCCTCAGTCTGCTCTGGGGCGGCCAAGAACTGTTGGGCGCAGTTCTCGGCCGCGCCGCCGAAGAGGCCAGCCTGGGATATGGGCGAGTTGAGGAGGCGGGCTCAGTCAACCCCCCCATATCACCAGGTAAGGCCAGGAAATTCTCCCGGACCACAGCTGTGGACATCGCCCGACCGAGGGAGCGTGTGGCCACCTTCACCACCCAGAGGGCGGGATCAGTGGCGGCACGCAGCTCAACAAAGAGCCCTGGGTCAGCTCCACCCTTGTGCATGTGCAAAGGGGCGGCGGCCTACCCCATAGCACTGCAGGACCACGCCACCGAAGTAGACGAGCCCACAGGCTTAGGGAGGGTGCTTAGGACAGCCACACCACGTCAAAGCCCTCTGTGGACACTGTAGTGCGCAACAGAGTTGTTTAACAGTGGGGAGGGGGCCCCAGTGTACCCTAGGCCGCGGCCCCATCAAGGGCAGAGAAGGCGGAGGAGGCCACCAAACGGTCACGGGAAGCACGGGGACTTCCAGGACCGCGTGATCTCCTCATGCACCTCGGGAGCGAAAGGCATTGGGGGCGGGGCCCAACAGCTGTCGGGTGCCGCCCACAAAAAACGATCGCGCAACCACGAGCACTCGCGACTGGGCGGAGTTCCACACCAGCGCGAGGCTCGCGGCTGCCCGAGATAACATGGCTATCAACTCTAGGTCAGATCAGGCAGTGCTGACACACCCGGAGGCGGAGCACAACCTAATCGTCATCCCCAAAGGATCTAGCCCACCTTGGGATGCGGCGATCGACATCTCGCCGTTATCTGGAGTGTGAACTAAACGAACGAGGCGTCAGAGACGGGCCGCTGTTTCAGTCCAGCACTCGCGGGAAGCGATGTGCGAGAGGGGGGCGTGGCCCGAGGAATGATCGCCGGGGTTCTTAAACCACGCACCGCCCTCAGGTCGCCCTGGCCACCAGCCAAAGTACCACCTCTCTCAGAGACGGTAGATTGGGGTGTGGCAGAGGGGACTCTCTGCAGTGGGAACATGACACATCCACAATCACTGCCCGAACGTGCTGAAGCCCAAACACGTCAAGCAGTGAATGTGCCCATAGACAGCAACGGAGATCGATCGCACCCGGAAGTGCACGGGCGAACCGTCTTGAAAAAGACGTGCCACGCGCAAGCTCTTTTTGTGAGAGGAAAGCTCTGCAGAGTGCCGAAGCGCCCAGGGAAAACACACACAGCTGTTGCAGATCACTGCACAGATCAGCAGGCAGGCAATGCGAGATCGCTGGAATGCGCCGTCACACCAACACCCTGGAGAACCGCTCATCTCGAAGACTGAAGAGAGGACTTCAGAATTCAGGCTTGTAGGAGTGAAGAGATGCTCTTGGCTCCAAGCAGAAACATAATGCGATGTTGCCAGCGTACTTCCTCATATACCCACAGGGTGGGGCGGAGTTACGCATGCAAATTCCGCATGCCCATGGCATTGGCACTGCCATTGGGCGCTGTTGAATTCTCGAAGATGATAGGCTTCTAAGCGAAACCCCCATTCGTTAGTCACTAACGTACGTCGTAGTGACTGAACGAAAGGGAACCGGAGATTTTGGCTTGTGGCATTGGAGTGTGCGCTATCTCCTTTATTTGATGTCAGATTGTGTGCCGCTATGTCCTTTGTTTACTTTAGGCGAGTATGTGTAATGGCGGACGTAGCCAGGGCTTAAAATATGGCTTTACAGTTAGGGTTATATCACCACTTGTTGGTTTGCCATGCTCTTGACAACGCTTCATAGTGTGTTTTTGCGTTTTTATGTGGACAGAGATTTTTTTTTATCCGTGTTTATGTGGACAAGATTTTTGGTAACACTTTACAATTGTAACCCAGGTCATTAACCTAGGTAATTTAGCATTTTTTGGCAATTTTATATAACTATTATTGTTAAAATATAAATAAAAGAAAGAGGAAAATGCAGAAATATGGCTCTATCAATTAAAATTAGAAATGCTCCTAAACCGATTACTCATTGGTGAAGTGAAAGTCCCACCCCCTGCAAAAAGAAAGCACACGAGCAGACAGAACGTGAACTTGAACGAGAGAAGACGCAGTTGTGCAATATATGATGAGAATCCTCTGTTTAGTAATCCAGCAGAAGATTATTAACGAGTTGAACCTTAAATCTGTGAGATATAACTTTTATAAACTCACGTTTTGAGAATAGTAGTGTGTGTGACGAAGTTTGAACAGGACGTGACGAGACGAGACAAGACGAATGCTATAAAATATAAGATAAATCAATGTCTTTTCTGGGGAGAAACTGTATATTTGTTCTCTGATTTATACTTCTCCTTGGTGAGTACAAATTTAGTTATAAGAAGTGTATTTGGTTATTTTGATTGCGAATACTGTGAATGTGAAAAAGGAATTTAAAAGGGTAATAAGTGATGTAAAAGTTTCAAAAGGGCTTTAAATGTGTTTCAATATTTGTATATAGTCATGTTTAAAGGTTTGTAAAATATTTTACGTATTGGACAGAGATAATTTCTTATTGTGAACTATGCGCCATGCAGCGCTAGTTTTGCTAACTCTGTGCATAGGGCATAGAATTGGATTGAGAACATGGTGATTAGAATGTGTGTTTTCATGTATGTGCAAATGATTGAGACAGAGAGTTTGATTTAATTTGAAATTATTTATTTGGACAATGACATTAATGTTTATTTCGGCTTTGTTGTTGTAAGGCTGGGTTTTTGTTGTTGTTGTTGTTGTTGTTGTTGCTGTTGTTGTCTGTCTTCCTTTTGCTGAGAATTGTTCCTGAATCCTGTCCTTGCTGAATATCCATATTCCGTTTTGGACTGGCGAGCCATCCCATCATTTCATGCCTGGAAACAGAAAAGAGTGTAAAATCTGCCGAACTGGTAGGATCAAACTATTTTTGTTTAGTTTTTTTCTACCTGGATCTTCAGTGGATGGAACATTGTTTTTTTCCTCCTGGATTACATTTTTTCATCCTTGCTGAATGTTGCTTTATATTTTTGAACTTGAAATTGAGACACTGAACTCAAACTGAAACTCAACTGGACATTAGGACTGAGACTTAAGACTTTTTTTTTAAATGAAGGAGGGAAAGCTCTGTTTATAAAAATTCCCATGAGACTTTCTTGAGTTTCAGTTTGGCACTAGCATATTGATAAACTAATGGCATATAATAATCTAATAAACATAAAACATTATGAATTTAAACTATTTTTTAAGTTTATTTAAGTTCTTTTTGGTATTATATGAAAGTTTTTTTTTTTTTTCATATGTAGAGGGTACAGCATACTTAGTACAGTGAAATTAGGGTAAGACTTTTTTTCCCGGTCGGCCTACTCCACTTTAGACATTCTACTAACTGCAAGTAACTTTGCAACTACGTGTAAACTATTAGTCATTAGAGTAATAGTAAACGGCCTGCTTAATATCTGCTAACACATTTTATTTTGATGCTCCCTGTCACGGTTATGCTCGGTTTAGTTTGATTTTCGTGGATTTCTGCTGTCTTTCTGATTTTCTGCGGTCTAAAGTACTGGGAAGATTAGGCAAATTAGTCCGGTGATGTAGGACTGCGCGCGGCTGCTCCTCCCAGTCAGCGACGGACAGTAATAATTTTTGCGCGATACTGTCTGCAACAATAACGAGGAGATGCAAGCAGTGCTGCTTTTGGTAGTTATGTATTGGTTTAATAAAGAGGTCATTAACAAAACGGCGGAGAAGAGACGAGCACTGATACTAAAGCGTATTCTGAAAGCTTGTAAAGCTAGATTTAAAATAAGACAACGTATGTTATTATCAGCTATTACGGACATTGACCGTGAGATGGCTGAGACGAACGCGCGCCATCAGAAAGAAAAGAGCAAGACTGATATTTACTGAACGCCCAAGTCCCACCCCCAAAAGTTCCCGAACTTTGAAAAAGTACTACCCCGGGAGCAGGGCCATTTGGAGGGGGAAATATTTACCCAGAACTTCATTTAGACCCTGGTTCCTGCGGTCGAAACACACAGAGTACCACCCCAAAGTTCCTAGTTCCTGGGGAAAGTTCCTGCGGTGGAAACGCAGCTCTTGGTTCCACCAGATACCATCGTCATCACAGCTCCAGCATGGTCCCTTGTCCCTCTAGCTCCACCTTGGTCAGTTGTCACCCTACCTGTGCCACAGACTTATGAGCCGTCCGCATTGGACTATAATGTTACACTCCCCTTTTCTACTGATTATAAGTGTTTTTTTCAGGTACATGCCAACTTAGTCTACTAACCCTAGCCCTAACCTAACAGTCTACTTATACTCTAATGTTAGTTGACATATTTTTAGTTAGTAGAATGTCTAAATTGGACTATCTTAAATAAAATGTAACTGAAATCATCTCACAGACAAAAATAACATACAATGTTCAAAAATGAACAGTGCAAACATAAATTACGTACATAGACTTACAAAACCACATGAAGGCAGAATGCAATAAACATATGTATGAAGTCTATACAGTGCTGTATGCACATAATTGTATGTATAAAATAAGTTATGTAATTAAATAGCAGCAGTGGAATAATTAATAGTTATGTTGGTGTTTTGTTTTTGTTTTCAAGGGAGTTTATCATCATTTCCTAAGTGTTCTTCCTGTTTTCATTTCGTTGTCACAGTGATTCATTGTTTCATTGATTAGTTCACACCTGTTTCATATTCAGTTCAATTATCTAATATATATTAGTGTTGTCAAAAGTACCGAATTCGACTGAAATTTACAAAATGTAATGATACCAGCATTTCCCTTTAGCATTTTGAGGGCTTTTGAACGGATTCTTAAACACCTCTGATTCAAAATTATGTTCATGCGCTCAACATATATGTCTCTGGCTATGTCTGAAATCGCCCCCTATAGAGGGTATGTGCATGCCGTCACCGTCGGCCAGAGTCACTTGCGGTTACACCCACTGAGTAGCAAAAAGGCTGAGAGGCAGCATTGGTTTTCAGCGTGAATGCCACAAAAACTCATCTAAAATGGGAAAGAGCTTTGAGATTGACTGTACAAACAGATTGACTGTAGAAATCTGAGGTATATTTTTACAGACTTACGAAAGATACCGAAAAGAGAAGCAAATGGTTTGCTGCAATTCACAGAAATATCTGAACTCCAGCAAAAATTGGATTTGCAGTAATTTTTAGGTAAAATTGACAACTCATCAATTAAATATTTACCATCATATATTCTGCCTAATTTGATGTTTTTAAATAAACACTGACAAAAAAAATATAAGTTCTAGGGCTGGGGAGTATGATGATACAGTATGTATAACCTTAATAAGTAATCACCCAGATTGAGACCTACCTTTATTGTATTAATATAAAGCGTTCACATACAAATTTGATTTATGTATTTCACGTCGAAATCAGGTACAAATAAGTGTCAGGAAACACGATCCTGGTTGCATGTCAATATCCATGGATCACTGGATCTTTGATAAGTTGTAAGGAACACTATATCGAGTCCAGCCTTTAGTTTAACTGATAATTGTTTGTTTTACTCGGCACAGCATCAAATAGGCCATTGTTTTCACAAGCTCAACATATATGTCTGTGATTGGCTGATCGTGCTTGACGCGCTTCACAGAGTGCTAACACAGATGCACATGGGAGCATTTGAAAGCAGACGTCTTTCATTCCTTTGTTTTGTTAATTAAAGTTTTAAGCTGAAATTCGATCTGCACCGCCTCTCAACCTCCTCGTCTTCATCATAACGTGAGTTGGAGGGATTCTTGAGGTAGAACAGTACTGAAGGGTAGAGAGTGTTGACGGTAAGTGATGCAAGATGAGATGAGCTGATCACAGTGCATTTTTTAAATTTATGGTAAACAATTTTTTATGGCACCTATGATGTCATAAATGCTTTTTAGGTAGGCAGTTTACAGAGCCTCACTGTACACAGTCTTTCATTCTTCACCATATTTGTTCTTTATTTTGCATCACTGGAAATTGTCATCTGTCATGTTCCATGTTGTACAGCAGCTCTGGAACAACTCGTTTTTGTGAAGAAGCATGAAAAATGACGTGAATGTGAATTGACCATCGTGGCGAATGACTTTTCCAGTTTAACTTACACCAAATAGCATCACAGAACCATTTAGAGACAATCCATTTTACAGCCAGCAATGTCTGTTCGACTGTGAAACGCTCTAATTTGATTGTGTTTTCAAACATTTGGCACCAGTCTTTGCCTGGAGGCATTCAGAATGATCGATGTCTCCTAAGTATTTTTTCTTTTTTTTCCCCAGCATATTAAACAGAGCAAGATTATCAGAGTTATAGGTGAAGCTCTCGGCGAGGAGATTAAAGTCTCTCGTAATTAGTTTCATCTTAAACTCACGCATATTTTCCGGTGTGCACTGGTTTTGATGTATTGACTCTCCGGCCCGCTAGGCAGAGTGGGGAAAAGCATTCTCGTCTTAATGAAATGTTTAGCATTTTCCATCTTGCTGCTCTCCTAGTGTGCTGTAACGACCCTGGAGTCTGATCTCAGCGGGGACACGCCGGTGTGCGACGAGCTGCTCCGTTTTGCCTGATTATTTGGCCCTGTATTCACCTTCCTGTTGAAAGTAAGAAAAGTTGCATTGCATGCTGTAAAGACACCTGCGTTTGTCAGGCAACTCTGAAACACTGAAGAAACCAGAACTGACAGAATGAAAGAATGTTGAGCAGAACATCCATCCTCTCTCGGTCAATCTGTCCATTCATCCATTGTTCATTGTCCATCCATCCCTCTGCCTGTATCTGACTGTCTGCCTGTACATCCATCCCTCTATTTTCCTTCTGTCCGTCCATCCAAATATCTCTGTATCTTAGGGACTCTCTGATGATTGAAGAGTTTAAAGGGAGAGATTTAGACATCCCCTGTTTTCACAGGATTGTAAATGCAGTGCAAATTTTTGGTCATTTACATTTATTTATTTTTAGCATAAAAGTAATTTATTTAGCACCCCCAAGCTTCCCGTGCCCCTGCCCTCCATTGACGATCCATTAACTCAATAACGTTGATGCTTTAAAAAGTTAATAAAGACATTGTAACATTAATACACACAAACACATTCTTGAATATGTGGTTTATGGGGACTCTCCATAGGCGTAATGTTTTTTATACTGTACAAACCGTATATTCTATTCCCCTACACTAACGCTACCCATACCAAGGGTTGGGTACCGAACTCACCGAACCAAATTATGTCGGTACTACTGAGTACAGATTCACATTAAATCAATCGGTACCAAATTTCGGTACCTGAGAACGCATCTGGTGATAGAAACTAATGTCTGTGAATATTAAACTAAATATTAAACAAAAAGACTATTTAAATACAAATCCTGCGTGTCTCTGTGCGAATGAATGCCGTAGATGCACGGTTTACCTCACACACTCTCACTCAGAATCGTGAGTGACGGTAGCATGTTTCCATCTCTGCCGTCTCATATGAGGACATGAACACACGAACGTCATCTCCAGAGCCACTGAGAGTCACTTTATGAGCATTTTACTGTTTCATTTGAGAACTACCATCATATCATAAACACACAGAAACTCAAAGGTCTTCACGGCAACCCATCAAAATAAAAGTTCGGCTAACTTGACAAATACATTACTGTTGTAACAAATTACAATTTTTATTCATGTTTTAATTTTAACAGTATAAAGCTCAGTTGTGCAGCTCACAACTGAGCTTTGTTTGACAAGAAGACAAAATACATTAATTTAATTTATCTTTTAATTTAATTTAACTTTTATTTGATAACCAGAAAATACACAACACATACTTTAATTTGTGGGAAATATTTTCATAGAAATGGAAATTAAAAAGAAAAAAAAAAAAAGGTTGTTTTTATGAATTAAATTAAGTACCTAGTAGCCTACTATTTACTAGTAAATATTACAGTATACACATCACAGGCATTGGCAGACAGCGACCAAGGCAGCTCTGGCATAATGTCAATAACACTTCTATAAACGACTTACAGATTCTTTACAGGTATTGATGTAAACATCCCCAAAGAGCCGAAAATGGGTACCCGGACCGAATTTCAGGTACCTGTACCGATACCGGTTAAAATGTGAACGGTACCCAATCCTACCCATCACAGAAAATGTTTGGCACTTTTTGGATTTCAAAAAAAGTAGTTTAGTATGTTTTTAAGCCATTTGGTTATGAAGACAAAAGAGGTGTCCTCATAAACCATGTTATGTAAGGAATAATTTATGACTTGCACACCCGAGATGGTATTTTTCTAATAATTCAATGGCCTGTATGTGGGTGCGTTTCAGTGCGAGAGCAGAGAGAGTGGGAGAAAGAGTGTGTGCTTTCCATAAATAATAAAACATAATTTTGTGGCAAAAAAACATGGAAATAATTAGTTGTTTGTATCCTATTGTTTACTATATTTATTTGCTTGTTCAGTGTCGTTGTGGGCTGTATAAAGACCTTTAAAATAACTGAAATCATATGGCGAAGTGATATGGAACCGGAATGCAGTCAAGACCTGCCTGGAACTACTTTAGCCGTGCGTTTTCCCTGAAACTAATTGCATACCTTAGAATGTTTGTCAATCAATCAATCAGATTTAAGTATTCAACAGCCCTGTAGTATAATTTGTAATACCCATGTCAACTTTAATGCACACTCCATTATTACAAATAACATGAAACATGACAATAAAGTTAAGCAACATAAAACATATGTCCATATTATAAGCATCGATGCAATTGATTGCAGTTGCTGTATTGCTGATGTTAAGATATAAAAATCTACAAAGGACCCATCTATCCAGTTTCTTTGAGAGTAAACATGAAGAGAAAGTTTACCAAAGTTTAGCATTGATTTAGCAAATTCACATATGTACTGCTTCCATTCTATTGTTCATCACCAACTTTTCATCATTCAGTCAATTTCTGATAAGAAAATACCAGTCCCTATCTGGGCGATAGGATAGTAGACAGGATGTATCAACCTTGCGAAAGAAAGAGATGTTAGCCGAATGCATTCAAGGCCGAATGCAGCCCACAGTGGCGTGATGAAGGCTGTCCCAATTTGAAACCTCCTTTGAATGAGGCCTACACATGCATCCTTTGTTTCCCATGCCGCAAAGTATAGAACCAGTGGCTCCTTCGCAGCCTAGCCTATCCCAAGATTCATTACATGCTAGTAACCACTTGATTACACTTTTAAATGCAAGTATTAGGTTTCAACTTACTTAGGAAAAAAACAAAACAAAATAAAACCTTTACAGCTGTTCAAATGTTGACATATCTTACTAAGATGTGATTGTATAGTTTATACTCTTTTTTATGTACATAAATGGACCACGGTGAACATATTCAGAAACCTCCAAAAAAGTCCAGTACAAACGTTAACTGTAACGTACTGCTCTGAGAAAGAAGGTTGAGGATCCAAATGCAGCTTTATTTTAAGGGTACCGTAATCAAAAACAGGTAAAAGGTCATACAAAGGCAAGCAGTCCAAACAGGCAAACAAGGCAGGAGAGACAGGCAAAAGGGTAAACCACGTAACAGGCGAGTAATCCAAGACCAAGAGACAAGAAACCAGGGAGAATGCTCAGAAATGCAATGATATACAACAGTGGTTCTCAAACTTTTTAGACCAAGTACCACCTCAGAAAATATTTGGCTCTCCAAGTACCACCATAATGACCAATATTAAAATACAGTGACGTAGTAGGCCTAACTATTCAGCTACAGCTCTGCACAGTTAAAAAACTATGCAGTTTATTCCTAATTCCTAAATAATCTGTATTGTTGTCAGCCACTTTAACATTGTAAATACAGTTTGTACATTAACACTGCACTTACAAACAGGTAAATAAAATAATGAAATAAAGATTATTCATTAAATTTATTTAGTGAGTCCTCTGCGTACCACTAGAGGCATCCTGAGTACCACTAGTGGTACTCGTACCACACTTTGAGAACCACTGATATACAACAAACAAGACTTCGCAATAAATGACTGAGATAAACAGGTTTATATAGGGTAAGGTAAACAGGGTAATGAGACACAGATGCATGTAATCAGGGATGATGAGGAGCAGTGAGTTATGGGAAATGTAGTTTGTGATGGAGTGACAGTCCGGGGTGGAGTGCCCTCTGGTGGAGGGAGGTGGAGCGGAGGCGGAACTGGGGGTGGGATGAAGGGCCAGGCCCATGGAGCGGAAGAGGGCCTGGAGACTGAAGCAGAGCCGAAGGCCAGGAAGGAGCAGGCTGGACAGATGACCAGGGTGGCACAGGCCGGACAGATGACCAGGGTGGCGCAGGCGACCAGGGCGGGGCAGGCTGGGCAGATGACCATGCTGGCCCAGGCAGAGCAGGCAGCCAGGGTGGAGCAGACAACCACCACAGTAGCACAGGCGAGGTTGAAGACCCCCACGGCGGAGCAGACGACCACCACAGCAGCGCAGACGGTCTTGGAGACCCCCACGGCGGAGCAGGCTGAGCAGGTGGCCGGTCGGAGTCCTCTCTAGACTAAGGACAGGAGACGGGGTCCTCTTTGGACTCGTGACAGGAGACGGGGTCCTCTTTGATCTTGTGACAGGAGGCGGAGTCCCCGTGGGCAGAGCAAGGTGCCTGGGCGGTGCGGGCAAAGCAAGGTGCCTGGGCGGCGCGTCTGGGATGGCAGTAACCTCCGGGATGATCTCAGGGCTTGGGACCACCGGACCTGTCACAGAGGATGCCTTTCTCCTCCTCAGTCTCGGGACCACCGGACTCGGGACAGGAAATGTCACTGAGGTCTGGACAGAGACCAGGACGGGACTAGACTCTGGACTGACGGGCATGACGGGACAAGACTCTGGAATGGCGGCCATGACGGGACTGCTAAATTTTTCCTCTGCGACTCCCGCGGGGAATGCAGAGCCGCTTACCTGAAGGGCATAATCAAGGAACTCACTCAGGGACCCTCGAGGACCATCATGGACAAGTTTGGTTTGTAACAGTTTATTGAGTCCATGGAAAAAAAAGTCAATCAACATAAAGTCCGGGAGGTTGGTGATGTTTGCAATGTTCAGAAAGTCTCTGATGTGGTCCTTGAGTGAGTGAGTTCCTTGGCGTAGACGGACGAGACATACTGCTAGATCCATGCTTGGCGAAGTCTTCTGTAACGTACTGCTCCGAGAGTCAAAGGTTGAGAATCCAAACGCAGCTTTAATGAAAGGGTAATCCACAATCGTAGTCAGCAATACAGGCAAGGTCAAAACACAGGTAGGCAGTCCAAACAAACAATCAAAGCATGGGACAGAGGCAAAAGGGTATTCCGGGAAACAGGCAAGAAATCCAAAAACCGACAGACATGAAACCAGGGAAAACACTCAGAAATGCAGTGAAATACAAAAAAACAAGACTTCGTCATGAACGACTGAGATAACCAGGTTTATATTATTTGCACTGTCCATGGAGCGGACCTATTTACATTTCACTGCCAGTTGTATATTGTGTATATAACTGTGTATGTGACAAATAAAACTCTTGAATCTTGAATCTTGAATATAGGGTGAGGTAAAGAGGGTAATGAGACACAGGTGCATGTAATCAGGGATGATGAGGAGCAGTGAGTTATGGGAAATGTATGCTGCGTCCCAATTCGCATACTATCCGTACTAAATAGTATTCGAAAAAAGAATTAGTATGTCCCAAATCTTAGTATGTTGAAAAAAGTATTCAAAAGATTCCCGGATGGTTTACTATTTCCGGTCAGAATCCGAAGTGCAGATCGATGCGCACTCTAACGGCTGATATTGCCCACAACCCATTGCGAGATGGACTAGGATTCGATTAGAACTACAAACGCGGATAAAAAGTGTTTAAAAAACTACAAACATGACGGTTACGCGAGTCTGACGGTTAAGTGGAGAGGATTAGATAAAGTGGTTTGAGTGAGCAATTATCAGTATTTAACCTGACGAAAAGATATTTATTCAATATTATCCACATTATATTTCTCCTGCAGCAGCATTGAGAACTTTTGTAATGATACGTTTGGCCATTAACTTTGCAAACACATGAGAGGAGTCTCTGCATTAAAGACCCACGAAAGGCAGATCAACGATCGACTACATTTCTCTCCGATATGGTAGGAAATTAAATTGAAAGTGGGGGATTTGAACTGTGATGATGATTGACAGGGCAGTTTAAACGGTGACGGGACTCACGTAAGAGTGACAAAGTAGTATGTCCCAAAGCTTGCATACTCTTCTGCTACACACTCAAAAGTATGTACTTTTTCTTCACAAAAAGAGTACATACTTTGAGGACGTAGTAGGCGAATTGGGACGCAGCCGTAGTTTGTGATGAAGTGACAGTCCGGGGTGGAGTGCCCTCTGGTTGTAACCACGGGCACTCACACTGGTGAATTGTGACAGTTACTGGTTACTTGTCAATATTTTTAAATTGTTGTTATGTAAGACAAGTTGTGAAACAGATGAGAGTAATATCAAGAATCATTTACACAAATATTTAAAGAATATAGCAGTGAACTCTCATATTTGATTTAAATCACTATTGTGGCAAACACTTGCGGCCATAACGCACATACAGCACCAGTATATGATCAGTGTTGGGTAAGTTACTCTAAAAAAGTAAATAATTGCTAGTTACTAATTACATATTCAATAGTGTAATTAGATTACTGTACAAATTACTCTCTCCAAAAAGTAATCAATTACTTATTACTAATTACTTTCTAAATCCTATATCAACCTTGACTACTGGTGCTCTTTGTTTAGGGGTTGCATTGGTTTTCTTCCTGGTCATAAGTGACCGGACACCTAAAAATTAAACTTCCTCCCCCCCAGTAAAACCAATGCAATTTATTTTTCTTCAATAATATTTTTTCTTTTTAATTTTCAGATGATTTGATGGTATTTTTTTAATATTTATGCAATAATTATGGTCAATTTTTGCCATTGAAAATTATAAAAAAAATATTTTTTGTAATTTTTTAAAATTATTGCAGTATTTCAGGTTAAAATAGAGACTAGGGGTGCATTCCATTCCACCGTAAGTGGACTGCGAAGTGGACTTCAGAGGGTATTCCGCCATCTCAAGTGAGATTCCAATCCAAAGGGAGTGAACAAGGGAGTGAACAACGAAGGGTACTGCGAACGGCGTAGGGGAGAAGGGAACATCGATACATCACTTCACAGGAAGTGGAGAGTGTCGCCGGCGCGTCGGCGCGTATCACCTGTCTGAACGAAGCAGAGCCGTTGAACGAGTTTTAAACAGCTCTGCGATGGAGGAGTTTATAGCATTTGAATATTCATAGTTATTATACAAACTAGAGTATTATGAATGATTATGGCAATTCGCATATTATATTTTATGAATATGTAAACAAATTAAAAGTGTTGAGAAGCAGCTGAGGGCTGTTGTATTTTTAATATTTTACTTTATTTACCTCAGGAATGTTTACTATGTAGCTGTGCTTGGGAAAGAAAGTGCACAAGATGAGACCACTAAAAAGACCATTGATTATGTATTTTTAATATTTTACTTTATTTACCTCAGGAATGTTTACTATGTAGCTGCGCTTGGGAAAGAAAGTACACGAGATGAGACCACTACAAAGACCATTGATTAAGAATAGACTCCATTTTAACATAGGCCTAGTTAACCAAATCAAAATGTATTTTCATATTGAATGACGTGCAGCTTCAAATGTGTTCATAGTCAATACAACTTATATGTAAACTAATAAAACTAATGTTTGATTAAATGTTTTAGATACATACTGTGTGTTTTGTAAATGTATATACGTATTATATGGTTTTAAATTTGAAAGTAAAGTAAATTACAATATTAATTTATGTTATATCATAATCTGCGCGACCCCGTCTTTGCCTTTCTTTGATGACGTTGCAGGGCGTTCCAAATGAGTAATTGTTGTCAGCGAAGTCCACTTCAACTGATATACCGTGCTTAGGGAGTAGGGAGCAGTAGGGACCCTGTCGAATGGAATGCACCCTAGGCCTTCAAAAAAAATTTTTTGAAGGCAGATTAGCGCCCTCTTTTGGAATTATTTAAGAAATCATGCAACCATGGGTGTAATCACTAGAGGTCTCTATGGAGAGGCTTGAGAATTCCCTAGTTCCCTTTCAGTCGGTCACATTCGACGTACGTCAGACGTACCGACGAATTGGGATCACTTCAGGGAGCCCCTATCAGCTTCGAGATATAGAGAACAGGCCAATGGGCCATTGGTGTACGAGATTTGCATCTCGCGCTCCGCCCCGCGCCACGGGTATTAACAGGAAGCGAGAGCGAATGCATGCTGTCATTCACTTCGGAGACGAACGGCGTTGATGAAGCAAGACTGCTTTTCTAAAAGAGAGCCTATCTGCAAGAGAGATGCTCCAGAGAACGAGAAGGACACTCTGTGTTGCCGAAAAGGCACAATCAGCGCGACCGCGTACTCACCGCTGCATCCGCATAACAAACTGCTGTTCTCACAGCAACTGTCAGTTTTGGTGAGGGCGTTTGTTTCAGTGAGTGCAAACACAGGACTGCACTTACCGCCTGTGTGTTGCCGCGGTCTTCCCCATGGTGCTTCAGCACTGTTGAAAGAGCGTTTCCTCATAAAAGAGCAACACGGGTGTGACTGCGTTTTTTTCAAGACGTCATTCCACTCGTGCGTTTCTGGATGCGGTTGTTTCCTGTCCTGACGGCCACGATCCCTCTCGCATAAACATGTTGAGACTGTGTTCGTGGGTGATCCTTGTTCTCTCAGGGGAACGGGATCACGTCGACGCGCTGGTCATCTCACCTTCCGCGTGAGGGTTTGAGTGTTCAGCACGCCGTGTGTCGTCTAGCTGCTGGGTGACAGCGCGGGTTGCCACGGCAACTCAGCGCGCGTCACTCGCCACCTCCGATGCGCGGTCGAGACTATGATACATTGTGAAGTGATGCCTTGGAAGGCTTTGGCATTGTGGAACTATTGGTGTCAAAATATGGAACACCAATAGGGCCATAATCTGTATAAAGTTCTCTCACTACCCTCATCGGTGGGGTGGCAGTGCCACTGGCAGGCCACCTCCGCCCTGCTTAGTGCACGAGGGTAGTTCTGAGCCGAGGTTGAGCTGCGCACAGCGCTGGCCCTTGGCTACACGATGTCCACCCTGGTCCAGAAACACCATTGACCCAGATTTGTCCTGGAACTGTTGTTCCCCGGAGGAGGGCCAGGTGGAAAACCATTAGTAATTCTGTTCCGCCAATGGTGTTAAAAACAGCCAGTGGTACCCAAATTAAATAAAAAATAAGAGCAGTTCCAATACCTCTGGGTCTCAGGAGTTCAGGAATGGCAGCGTGTGACGCAACAAAGCCTCGCCGCTTTCATTCCCCTCCCCACAAGAGGGCGAGAATGGCAGTGTGTGACGCTATAAAGCCTCGCCACTCTCATTCCCCTCTTCTCAGCGGTGCGTGGACAACAGTGCGCGACGCTATGCCTCGCCACTCTTGTTCTCTGCTGAGGAAGGAGGTGAGGCAGACCGTGCGCAACGCCACAAAGCCTTGCCACGCTCAGCCCCTCCTTCATTTGGAGAGCGCGCTTGGCGGTGGTCGACGCTCCCATGCCTCGCCACCCTCAGATGCCTCTCCCTTCGCCAGCAGGGGGCGTCGGCTGTGGGAACGCACTCAAACGGCCTCCCCACACTTGCACGCCCCCTCCGCGGACGCAGGTAAGTGTTGCACAGCACATTCAGATCCCACTTCATGCCGCTCCCATGCCGTCCGAGTCGGATCCCTGCATTCCGCGTCGCTGCCCCGCTGCGGGTACGTCTGTGGTTAATCCACTTGCTCTGTGTCTGGGAGCCTGTCTAGCGCTTCCCAGCCCGTCTCGGTGCCGTACCATCAGACTTGGCTATGCGATTCAGTTCGCCCGGCGTCCCCCTAAGTTCGGGGGCGTTCACTTCACGACAGTAGCGAAGGAGCGCGCCCCCGTGCTCCGGGCGGAGTGCGCAGTCCTACTGGCGAAGGATGCGATAGAGCCGGTCCCTCCAGCCGATATGAGGTCCGGGTTCTACAGCCAGTACTTCATTGTACCCAAGAAAGGCGGCGGGTTACGGCCGATCTTGGACCTGCGATTCCTGAACCGGTCCCTTCACAGGCTGCCGTTCAGAGTGCTAACGCAGAAGCGCATCTTCAGGTGCTTCCGTCCCCAAGATTGGTTGCAGCGATCGACCTGAAGGACGCGTACTTTCATGTCTCGATTCCCCCTCGACACCGGCCCTTTCTGCTCTTCGTGTTCGAGGGACGGGCAAATCAGTACCGCGTCTTGCCCTTCGGCCTGTCCCTGTCGCCCCGCGTCTTTACGAAGGTTGCGGAGGCGGCCATTGCTCCCATGAGAGGGCATGGTGTTCGCATTCTCAACTATCTCGACGACTGGCTGATCCTTGCCCAGTCGCGAGAGCAGTTGTGCGAACACAGGGACAAGGTGCTCAGTGACCTCAGCCAGTTGGGACTTCGGGTCAACTGGGAGAAGAGCAAACTTTGTCCCACACAGAGGATCTCTTTTCTCGGTATGGAGATAGACTTGGTCGCCATGACAGCGCGCCTCACCGAGGAGCGCGTCCAGTCAGTGTTGAACTGCCTGAATTCATTCAGAGGCAGGACAGCGGCACCACTGAAACACTTTCAAGGGCTCCTGGGGCATATGGCATCCGCAGCCACAGTAACGCCGTTGGGATTGCTTCATATTAGACTGCTTCAACGCTGGCTACACGACCGAGTCCTGAGATGGGCGTGGCGCAGCGGTTCCCTCCGCGTCCAAGTGACTCCAAGGTGCCGCCAAACCTTCAGCCCGTGGTCGGACCCTTCGTTTCTACGGGCGGGAATTCCCCTAGAACAAGTGTCCAGGCATTCTGTTGTCTCCACGGATGCCTCATCCACCGGCTGGGGTGCCACGTACAACGGGCTTGCAGTTCGGGTCTGTGGACGGGGCCTCAACTGCAATGGTATATCAATTGCCTCTAGTTGTTAGCAGTTCGTCTTGCACTCAGCCGCTTCAAAGTTCCGCTCAGAGGCAAGCACGTTCTGGTCCGTACGGACAACACTGCGGCCGTTGCGTACGTCAACAAACAGGGTGGTCTACGCTCCCGTAGCATGTCACAACTCGCCCGCCATCTCCTCTTATAGAGTCAGAAGCATCTGAGGTCGCTTCGTGCCATTCTCATTCCGGGCCTGCTCAATCGTGCAGCCGACGAGCTCTCACGACAGCCAGTGCTCCCGGGAGAGGAGCGGGTGGACCAGCTGATATGGAGTCGCTTCGGGTCCGCACAGGTAGACCTGTTTGCCGCCCCGGACACTACCCATTGCCAGTGGTTTTACTTCCTGACCGAGGGGACCTTCGGCTCGGATGCTCTGGCACACAGCTGGCCCCGGGGCCTACGCAAATATGCGTCCCCCCAGTGAGCCTTCTTGCACAGACACTGTGCAAGGTCAGGGAGGACGAGGAGCAGGTCCTTTTGGTCTCTCTATATTGGCCCAACCGGACTTGGTTCCCGGAACTATTGCTCCTCGCGACAGCACCTCCCTGGCCCATTCCTCTGAGGAAGGACCTCCTGACTCAGAGAAGGGGCACCCTATGGCACCCGCGTCCGGACCTCGGGAAACTCCATGTCTGGTCCCTGACGGGACGCGGAGGTTCTAGGTGACCTACCGTAAGCGGTAGTTGACACCATCACTTCCGCTAGAGCCCCCTCTACGAGGTGCCTCTATGCGTTGTGGAACCTGTTCGTTGATTGGTGCTCTTCTCGCCGAGAAGACCCCCGAAGATGTTCAATCAGGTCTGTGCTTTCCTTTCTACAAGATGGGTTGGAGCAAAGGCTGTCTCCCTCCACCCTTAAAGTTTATGTTGCCGCCATCGCCGCTAATCATGAGCTAGTAGATGGAAAATCTCTAGGTGAGCACGATCTGATCGTCAGGTTCCTGAGGGGGGCGAGGAGACTAAATCCGCCTCGCCCTCCCTCTATACCCTCTTGGGATGTAACTCTGGTGCTAACTGCACTACAGAGAGCGCCCTTTGAGCCTTTGCAGTCAGCTGAGTTGAAAATCTGGTCGTTAAAGACAATACTCCTGACTGCGTTGGCCTCCATCAAGAGGGTAGGGGACCTGCAGGCATTTTCGGTCGACGAATCGTGCCTGGAATTCGGGCCTGGTAACTCTCATGTGATCATGAGACCCCGGCCTGGATATGTGCCCAAGGTTCCCACTACTCCCTTCCGGGACCAGGTGGTGAGCCTGCAAGCGTTGCCTTCGGAGGAGGCAGACCCAGCCCTAGCTTTTCTCTGTCCCGTCCGTGCTCTCCGGACTTACGTGGACAGAACGCAAAGCTTCAGGACCTCAGAGCAGCTCTTCGTCTGTTACGGAGGACAGCAGAAGGGAAAGGCTGTCTCCAAGCAGAGGATGGCCCACTGGATAGTGGATGCCATCGTCTTGGCTTATGAGTCCCAAGACGTGCTCTGCCCGTTCGGGTTAAGAGCTCACTCCACTAGGGGTGTTGCTTCTTCCTGGGCGCTGGCTCGTGGCGCCTCGCTGACAGATATCTGTAGAGCTGCAGGCTGGGCGACACCTAACATGTTCGCTAGATTCTATAGCCTCCGTGTAGAGCCGGTATCTTCCTGTGTGCTCACTTCCCATAGTCAGTAACACCGAAGTGCCCGTTCTAGTGTCGGCTTGCTGCACCATTCCCTCCCTCATGGTACGGATACGTGCGCTTATCTGCTCCAGTCGAGTTCCCCAGAATGGCGAACCCTGTTGAGTCCTCCGCAACCCGTGGCAGTCGGACGTGGCAGAGCGTTCGACGCCAGGTCTAACACTCGTATGCATTGGTGGAACTTGTGTTAGGCTGAGTTCCATATGTTGTGACCCCCACGGCGGTCCCATATGTGTATTCTTCCATGGTATGGCTCCCTACGGCGAGCCCGTGTCTTTCCCTTGGCAGAGTACTCTCTGCCGTCTCAGAAAGGTGTTGTTCCCCCGCCTCTGAATGGCCGGGGCCACCCCTGGGACTTCCGTATGTTGTGCTGCCAACGGCCAGCCCAAACGTGTATTCTCCACATGGTAACTCCCTCCGGGCATGATGTGGCTTCCGCAGCGGCCTTCACAGGCACGCTTTCCCAGCGTTATCCAATACAGTCAGCTGAGTGGGTCTTGCGGAACAGGAGCTTTGACTCTCCCTGCGTGAATTTCCTAGCCTGACGTCGTCATACTCAATTCTTGTCAGAATATGAGTCTGATACTGCTCCGTTGGGCTGTGTTTATGGGGTGTGTTTAAACCGAACCAGGAAAGACCTCAATTGGATAGACCTACAACCAATCAGAGCAACGGAGCGACGCATAACGTTAGTTGTCAAATGTCAACAGAACTCAACTGCACTGTGTTGCCAAGTCCGCGGGTTGAAGCGACCCATATTATGTGATATACAGACCCAGGAATGTGATTTTTATCTGCAAGCCCTGCCAAAATAACACATATTTTACCCCCCAAATGCCTTTTTTTCCCGGAGAAAAAAATATTACTTCTCTACCTATCAAGTCAGACCGAACTGCCCGAGTAAAAATGTTGTGGGCGGGGCTAAGTTCGGCTGGCATCCAGGTTATGAATTTCCTCGCCCGCATCAGATCGGGGTCTGAGGGGCTTATCACTGGGCGCTGGAAGTGGTAGTAACTATGGCGTTTTCCAAAGGGATCCCAATCCGTCGGTACGTCCGACGTACGTCGAACGTGACCGACTGAAAGGGAACGTCTCGGTTACGTATGGTAACCCTCGTTCCCTGAAGGAGGGAACGGAGACGTACGTCCCGTCGCCACAGTTGCTGTACCATCACTGCAGGGCCGAGTCACTAAGTGAAAGTCAACGAGTCACTCGGCTCCTCAGTGAAAAACAGCGCGCATTCGCTCTCGCTTCCTGTTTATACCCACGGCGCGGGGCGGAGCGCGAGATGCAAATCTCGCACGCCAATGGCCCATTGGCCTGTTCTCTATATCTCGAAGCTGATAGGGGCTCCCTGAAGTGATCCCAATTCATCGGTATGTCCGACGTACGTCTCCGTTCCCTCCTTCAGGGAACGAGGGTTACCATACGTAACCGAGACGTTCTCTTTTGAACACATTTTTTTGTTGTTGTTGGATTTGAATATATATTTAAAAAATCTCAAAGACTATTTATTATAAAGTTTTATATATATATATATTTTTTTTGTTAGAAATATAGATTTTTTTCTGTGAATTTGTGTTTTTGCAGATTTCCCATTCATTTCCTATGGTGGTCATTTTTGACCGAAGAGCACAAGTGGGAGTATTTTTTTTACGACCACTTAGCATGTTCGAATCATGCCCTCAATTTGTGTCTGTGTTTACATACCTAATGCAAGATAAGTCACCAAATTTCATATCATTCTGATGAAGCTGTGATTTTTAAAAATTCTAAATGTGGTTCATTGGTTCAGTTTTTCATAGGTGTGTATGTGTGTGTGTGTGTGTAAGTGTGCATGTGTGTGTGAGTGGATGTGTCAATATCACACTCTTGATGTTTTAGAGTGTCACCCCTTTACTGCTGTGTACTTTTTTTCATCGTGGCCGTTTTGTAGATTGTACACACAAATATTCTGAGATGTTTTTGTGTTTTTGCCGATTTCCCATTCATTTCCTGTTGTCGGTAATTTATGACTGAAGACAATGAACGCAACTTTTTTTTTTTTACGACCGATTAGCAGAAATGACCGAAGAGCACCAGAGGGTTAAGTTATTCAAGAATAGACATGAAATGGCTTTATTAATTAATTCAAATAAATAATATAAAACTACATAAATTATTCTTATTAACTGACCAAAGTATTACAAATGCTACAGGATGCAAAGGATACATGAAAACATGCATGGTTAAGTGATTCAAGGATAGACATGAAATGGCTTTTTTAATTAATTCAAATAAATAATATAAAACTACATAAATTATTCTTATTAACTGACCAATGTATTAAAAATGCTACAGGATGCAAAGGATACATGAAAACATGCATTTTAAAGTTAGACTTTAAATTTTGATGTTAAAGGGATAGTTCACCCAAAAATGAAAATTCTGTCATTTACTCACCCTCAAGTTGCTCCAAACCTGTATGAGTTTCTTTGTTCTGCTGAACACAAAAGAAGATATTTTGAAGAATGTTTGTAATCAAGCAGATAGAGCAACCATTGACGATAACCATAGTATTTTTTTCCCCTACTATGGTAGTCAATGGTTGCTCTATCTGCTTGGTTACAAACATTCTTCAAAATATCTTCCTTT
Organism: Gobio gobio; assembly: GCF_949357685.1. Lineage (NCBI taxonomy): Eukaryota > Metazoa > Chordata > Actinopteri > Cypriniformes > Gobionidae > Gobio > Gobio gobio. The sequence goes on from NC_137098.1 coordinate 19,425,478, forward strand.
GTGTTCAGCAGAAGAAAGAAACTCATACAGGTTTGGAACAACTTGAGGGTGAGTAAATTATGACAGAATTTTCATTTTTGGGTGAACTATCCCTTTAATTCCACTATTATATTGTATAATAGTTATACAGTCTAAACACAGTATTTAGTTCAATTACATCAGAAGTAACTGTAATTAAATTACAGAAAAAATAAGTAATTTCATAAGAGTAATCCCTTACTTTACTTTTTCAAGGGAAAAGTAATTAAATTACAGTAACTTATTAATTAGTAACTAGTTACAACCAACACTGTATATGATATAGTTGTGTTGGTTTTAGCTGGTTGCGTGAGTGTGCACAGTTAGAGAGGATAAAATTATGTTTAGATATTGAATCTGTGTGTTGTTAGTAAACTCGTGACAACTGTAACACACACACTCACTCACTCACTCACTCACACACACACACACACACACACACACACACACACACACACACACACACACACACACACACACACACACACACACACACACACACACACACACACACACACACACACATACACACACACACACACACACACACACACACACACACACACACACACACACACACACATTTTTGTTGTCTACCTTGTTTGTCCGATGTGAGTGGCATGTGTTGATGGGTCTTCAGGTGCACTCATACACTGAGCGTCTAATAACCAATTATTCCCTCCACACACACCTGTGAACGGAGTGTCTGACACACAAAACATACTTTCCATCCATCTCCTGTTTTCATCCACTTCTTCTGTCCATCTCATGCCACGTCTGTCATCATGCCCTCATGAGTTGCACCATTCACTCCTGATGCTCGAATCAGAGCTTGAACTCTCAGGACAGAAAACATTTTCTTAGTCATATACTGTATGTATATATATATATATATATATATATATATATATATATATATATATATATATATATATATATATATATATATATATATATATATATATATATATATATATGTATATGTATATAAAGTATACATATTTTTTATGCATTATTGTAGAGCATCTAGCAAGGATTATTTGATTCGCAGGAAATGCATGCACTGATATAAAATGTGTACATTGAATGAAATGTATGTCGCTTTGGATAAAAGTGTCTAACAATGCATAAATGCAAATGTTTATTTTTAGTATAATTAGTATAATATAAAAATAGTTGCACCATAATAGGTTTACTAGAAATATTTTTTAGTGTGATATTTGTTGGCCTCGCTTGTATTTGCTGAGGAAAAGCATTTATTCTGGAGTGACAGCGGGGTGTAACATGTCAATGTGCACAGAAGTACCTGCTGATAGCAAGGCTGCAATTTATATAATATACTTTTTTTTTTTTTTTTTTACAAATATACTTCCGTGCACATACACACACACACACACACACACACACACACACACACACACACACACACACACACACACACACACACACACACACACACACACACACACACACACACACACACTGACAAAGTGCAATATTGGCCTTTTAATGGGCAAATTCAATTTTTACTTTTGAACCAGACCACTAAATTGCATTTCACAAACCTTCATGAAACGTTGGAACGGTTGAATTGAGTGGCGATTTATATTTGCCATAATTGAATACTGTGCGAAAAGTACAATTTCAGCATTGCTTGTTCAGACATGCGTCTGCATTGGACACATTGAGATGGCTGCTTTTCCTTACGATTCTTGAATGATGGCACAAATAGTTTCATACAAGAGAATAATCACACACAAGCCATTGCTGACAGAGCTGCAGGGTCAGAACATAACACAACACATGCATCTGTTGAATATTTCATCAATATTTATGCTTGCAAACTGAAAACATGGTGTCATGAAACAGGATAGGAGACCCAAAGGTAAAACTAACAGTTCTTTAATAAAGGGTTGATGGTGATCTGGAAGATCAGCAGATAGGTGAGTTATGAGCATAAGCAGTTGACTAAGCAATGACAAACATATTTAGCTGATGGGGGTTGCTTGCAAGGTTGAAGACAAGCACGATGATAATGGGTCAAAGGCAACGAGTTTCTGGAAGAGGATGATGAAGGTAGGCATAGAAAGGTGAGTGGTCAGGTAAGTGAACTCATGTAGAGACTGATGAAACCGGACAATGCGTGCGTGTGAACGAGTGGGTGGAGCTGAGCTGAAGGACCTGGGGCCTCATTTATAAACGTTGCGTACGCACAAAAGAAGGCGTACGCCACTCTCTACGCAATAATTGGTTTTTATAAAAAGCAAACTTGACGGGAAAATGTGCGGTCCTTCACGCAAGCTCTGACCCAGGCGTACGCACAAAAACGGGTGAAATGAGAAATGGTGACACCGTCGGCAGATGGAAGAAACACGTGAAAGTGTGTGAAACTGTAGACCGTTGTGTAAAAGAAATAGCAATACTGCCTCTCATAAATAACTTGAAGACTTCACAAAGCAAGTATTACAATTAACAGCCTACACGAACACCCGTTTGATCGATCTGCAGTGTAAAACAAACAAAATCAAACGAAAATTACAACAGAAATGCAAAAAAAAAAAAAAAAAAGAAAGTGAAATATGTTCTGCAACAATATTGGCATGTTATGCAATTCATCCTCATAAATAATATGGTAAACAGAACGAAATAATGTACAAAACTGATGTTCTCGTCAATGTGTCCGTCTGGCGGAGCAGATATAGATGCAATTAGATAGACAGATAGATAGATAATTAGGGAGATATATAGATAAATAGATAGATAGATGTATTAATTGTCCACTGGGGAAAGTTGTTTTCATAGTAAAAATTTCTTCATCAGCTACGGAATCATGGTATTCATTCAAATGCCTTTAGTTTGTTTTATTTTCGATAAAATAACATATGACGTATGTCTCAACCATTCAGAAAGCTGCAAGAAATTACATTTGCACTGAACTATTTCCCATTTCCACGTAGATGATAACCGACATCTGTAGCTTGTCAGATGCAATTAAATGGATGGAAATAAAATGCTCCATCACAATGCGTAATGACGCACAATGGCTGATCTTGCGCTCTTAGAAGATGTGGCAAATGGAAGGATTCGGAGTGAACGCATCTTCAGACAGCAAGAAGACTTGCTGGCAAACGAGGACGAGTGGCTTATGAGCCGGTTCCGACTTCCTCGAGCCGTCCTGTTGGACCTCTGCGGTCTTTTGGGCCCAGCGTTACAGAGGAGCACTCGGAGGAACCACGCCGTGCCAGTCCCACTTCAAGTCCTAACAACACTAGGATTCCTGGCGACTGGCACTTTTCAGAAGGAATTGGCTGACAGGTCAGGTATATCTCAGCCGACCCTTAGCCGGGTAATGCCAGACGTGTTAAAAGGCATAATAGCTTTGTCCCGTGATTCCATAAAGTTTCCATACACGGCGGGTGAACAGGCAAACAAGAAAGCTCAATTTGCAGCTATGTACGGTTTCCCAAACATAATCGGTGCTATTGACTGCACTCATGTTGCCATAAGGGCACCGAATGTAAATGAAAATGCTTTCATTAATCGAAAGCATTTCCATTCAATCAATGTCCAAATTATTTGTGATGCAGACATGTTGCTCACTAATGTAGTTGCTCGGAGGCCTGGGTCGACCCATGACTCATTCATTTTAAGACACAGCAGTGTTGGACGCAGACTCGAGGCTGGTGCTGTGCGTGATGGCTGGCTTATAGGTACGTTTAATTTATAGACATTTCACATTTATTGTACTTCAATGTCTTAACCCTTTCACTATCCTTGCAGGGGACAGTGGATATCCCCTCAAACAGTGGCTGTTGACGCCTTTCCTCAACCCACATAGTGCAGAGGAAAGGCACTACAACATGTGCCACAGCCGAGCTCGCGCTATAGTGGAGCGCACCATCGGCCTGTTTAAGGGCAGATGGCACTGCCTTGACTGCACTGGAGGGAGGTTATTGTACACTCCTGAAAAGGTGTGCCAAATCATACTGGCATGTGCTGTGCTACACAATGTGGCACAGCTTAAAAACGTGCCTCTACCCCCTGACTGCGATTGCTGTGTTGGCCCCGACCCTGACCCCCATCCCCAGGCATTTGAGCCAAATGCTGCTGCTGTGCGCCAGCGTTTGGAAGTGATGCGTCGCTTGTAAAGAACAACAAAAGGTGTGGAAAAATATACTATTTATTCAAGAATTCCCTCATTGTGGAGTTTATTTCATTAAGGACAGTCTTGATTTCACCCAACTCCTTGGCCACATCTCTAATTGAATCAATGACTTCCCTCTGCATTTCTAGGACCGCATCTGTGAGGACACGTCCGCTGCTGGAGGGTTGAGAGCCGCGTGCCGTGGAGACGCTGGGTCCAGACGGCTGCTCCGCTGCAGCATCGTAACCGGCCCCGCTGGAACACCCAGCGACTGAAATAAAGATTGTTCTATATCAGTGGTTCCCAACCACGTTCCTGGAGGACCCCCAACAGTGCACATTTTGCATGTCTCCTCAATCAAACACACCTGATTCAGGTCATCAGCTCATTAGTAGCTACTCCAAGACCTGATGTGGGTGTGTCAGACAAAGGACACATCCAAAATGTGCACTGTTGGGGGTCCTCCAGGAACGTGGTTGGGAACCACTGTTCTATATGAATAAACTGTAATTGTGTAGCCTACATACATGTGACTTGACTGCATTCATTTTACTTATTTCACTTACCTGTGTCATCTGGCGCATCTGGCGCGTCAGTGTCCCCCTCCGCCTCAGTCACCACTCCACTTAATAGGGATTCCCCAATAATTGCCGCCAGTCTCTCATCAAGAGGGGTCAGCTCCGGTGTCCCCTTTCCCCCACCCGTGGCAGACAAACTCTGGCGATGGAGCGCTAGACGCTTTTTTGCCTCGACTTTGATGTCCGACCATTTCTTTTTTTATTTCGGCCACGGTCCGAGGTTGTGAGGCTACAGCATTTACAGCGTCTACAACCTTTTGCCACTCAAGTGCCTTTTTGGCATTAGTAATGCCCACACTGTGCCCTCCAAACAACATTTTCCTCCTCTTTTCCACCTCGCCAACGATAACTTCTACCTCACATTGAGTGAAGTTACATTTCTTTGATTTCCTCTCTGTGTTTGCCATGATTTCGCAATCGATGAATATTAATTTGTGGGCGGACTATTCACGGACTATTTATGGGCATAGTTCACGAACTATTTATGGGCAACTATGGGCGTGACATGAAGCCGCAAAAGCTGCGCTACATTTAGAAATGATTGTGATTTATTAAGGGAAAACTGCGTAGGATGTGCGTGCGCACGGTTTTATAAATCCGAATATTTCTGTGCGTACGCACGTCCTATGTTTCATCCGTACGCCACTTCTGACGCAAATCCTACGCAAAGTTTTATAAATGAGGCCCCTGGTGCTGACACTTTAGCTTAAAAACGTAACAACACAAATGTGCAGCCACATGATCTAAAATATCACTCACATGTAGTATGAAACTTACCTCAGCCGGTGATTGGTTGGCATCATGTCCACTGTGGAATTACAAATCTGCTAACCGTTATGGGTGGGACTAAGCGGAAAAGTAATCGGTGGCGAATTTGAATCTTCGTCATCATACGCCTTCGTCAAGGTTAAAAGATTAGTAAAATAAACAATGCATAATTTACACTACATTTTAGCCTAAAAACGAATGAAAAAATCTGTAAAATATTCACATTTTATGTAAAATGACACATTAATCTGTAAAAATACAGAAAATATTATAAAAAAAAAACCTGAAAATTGATCTAGCAACAAACCATAAGCAATTACCTGTACATTTAATAGTGGAACTTTGAATTACAGCAAATATCTGTAAAACAACAGGTATTTCATTGTATAACGAAAAAAGGAAAAAATAAATAAATACAAACCATTACCGGTAAAATTACACTTTTTAACAGTGTAGAGAATGTTGTGTGATAAACCCAGATCAGCAGTTTCTGAAATCAAACATGCCATGTTCAAAGTCACTTAAATCACATTTCTTCCCAATTCTAATGCTCAGTTTGAACTTCAGCAGTTGAAAAAAAGACAGAAACAAAAACACGACAAACAGAACAACCACTCTAAAATTGACAAGAACTGACAAAGAATGATTTATAATATACTTTTACGACAGACTGTACGTACATGATCTCCACTGTAAGCCATGTAGGATCTCAGTTCCCTTACGAGAGTACTCTCGTATTGCGTTTTGCTAAAACGCAAGGGGAATTCCTTTCCTCGAGATATTGAAGCAAATTTTTATCCAAAAATACCTTTTATACGCAGTGCAGCTGCACAACTCTCAGCAGGAAGCAGCTGCGTGCTGATTGATCACCCTGCAAACATTAATCACCCTGCAAACTCTCACTTCACCCTGCTGCCATCTGGTAAGCGCTTCCGTAGCCTGATGGCAAAGACTGAAAGACTCAGGAGGAGTTTCTTCCCCCAGGCCATCAGACTCCTGAACTCAGTCACGTGACTTCACTTCACCCCCGCACACACATAAACATCCAGTTTAAACATTAACATCCACATACTGCCATTGCACTGCACTTTACTTTCCTATTGTTACTGCGTAACAACCTGTAATAAACCTTGCACATTATACTTCTTTATATATACATATATATATATTTATGTTAACCACTTATTTCTAAGTCTACAGTTTATCTCACTTATCATATCCACTTATTTTTTTATATTTTTTATATTTTAATTTTTATATTTTTATTTTTATCTTATTTCCTATTTTTATCTTTTACTTGATTTATTTATAATTCTACTTATGTTAATACTTTTTATTCTAATTTTATTCTATTTCTATTTTAATTTCTTGTAACTGTTATTTGCACTGTCCATGGAGCGGACCTGTTTACATTTCACTGCCAGTTGTATATTGTGTATATAACTGTGTATGTGACAAATAAAACTCTTGAATCTTGAATCTTGATTGGCTGTGCCGCTGCAACTGCAGCAACCTATAGCGAGACCGTGGGGCGGGACGGACCAATCAGGTCCTTCCAAATTCCCGCCACAAGGGGCAACAGAATTTGCATAGCCAAGGGTATATAAGACCCACTCTCGCAAGGTTAGTCAGATTAATTCTTCTTCAGCGACTTGCAATCGTTGAGCTTGAAATAGATTAAATAGATGCAAATTTGCTCTGTCCTGTCAGAGCGCTGAGAATATACATAGAGCGTTCCGCTGCTTACAGGCAAACTGAACAGCTCTTTGTATGCTTTGGCGGCCGCACCCGAGGGTACGCGCTTACAAAGCAGACCTTGTCACGGTGGATAGTGGATGCTATCTCACTGGCCTATGAGTCTAAAGATCTCAGCTGCCCCTTAGGCATTAAAGCCCATTCTAAGGCATGGCCTCTTCGTGGGCTTGGTCTACTGGCATTTCTCTGAATGATATCTGTGCGGCGGCAGGCTGGGCCTCCCCGTCCACTTTTATCAGATTCTATAATTTAGATGTTCCGGCTTTACAAGCTGGGCTTCTTGCTGTGTAACAGATTTAACCCCTTAAGGCTCGATAAGTCCGGCCTGGGTTGAATATTGTATAAGTCATAAGCATATTCCTTATATGGCTCGAATTATCTGGCCACTCATTATTCCTGACCCGACTATGTCTGGTCTATTCTTATTATTGCACGTATATCGTGTTCATTCTCATTAGGGCCGGACTCAGGTCTGGCTCATTCTGAATTATTGATATCATATTACGGGCCCACCTAGGTTGGCCTGGGTTTGGTGTCGTCGGCTTTAGAGCCGTTGAGCAAGCACAGCGTTTTGCATTGGTCCCCCTAGCGTTTTAGCAAAACGCAACACGAGAGTACTCTCGTAAGGGAACGTTTCGGTTACTAACGTAACCTCGGTTCCCTAAGAAGAGGGAACGAGTATTGCGTTTTGCTTGCCGTGCTTGCTCACTTGCTCAGGAGTCGCTTCAGTCGATTAACCTGACTAACCTTGCGAGAGTGGGTCTTATATACCCTTGGCTATGCAAATTCTGTTGCCCCTTGTGGCGGGAATTTGGAAGGACCTGATTGGTCCGTCCCACCCCACGGTCTCGCTATAGGTTGCTGCAGTTGCAGCGGCACAGCCAATCAGCACGCAGCTGCTTCCTGCTGAGAGTTGTGCAGCTGCACTGCGTATAAAAGGTATTTTTGGATAAAAATTTGCTTCAATATCTCGAGGAAAGGAATTCCCCTAGCGTTTTAGCAAAACGCAATACTCGTTCCCTTTTCTTAGGGAACCGAGGTTACGTTAGTAACCAAAACGTTGTCATTCATGTCAGACTGTGTATGGCCGTCAAGAAAAATACACAATAATAAAAACGAAAACGTGTTGGAGCAAGTAGTTGTTGTCTCAATTGTGTCATCAGGTTCTGTGTGTTTTTAATTTGACAGTTGTCATAGGAGAAGTCACACTGCAGGACTGTGCCTAAATACATCTTACACTGCCAGAATTTCATCTGTGAAACAAAACAAAACCAATGTTACCCGCCTATCAAGAAGAAATAAAGCAACTTCGGCGTCCGATTGCAGGCCTTAGCGCTCCTTGAGTTCCCTCCACTTCTTGCCTGATCGTAAGCCTTCTTTTGTTCCATAGACATTTTCCACGTGTTCTTTATCTGCCATCTCTCTCTTTCTGTCGTCGCTCGGCTAATGTCCATCCTGTGTCGTGTAATTTGAATAATGACGTGCACTGAGCATTCTCTTCGCACCATCATTCGTAGACGCGCCCCTTACTGCTGATTGGCTACAAGTTTATTTTTGGTCCTCAAAATTAGCTGTATAGACCAAAACCACTATTTGTACTAGGCTGTAAACATGTTCTTCTCTGCTGTAAAGTTGGACATTTTAACATGGGGCTCAATGAGATTATGCTGCCTTTTGGAGCCTGTCCCTAGTGGCCAGTCGATGAATTGCAGTTTAAGTCACTTCCGTATTGGCTTCAAGAGAAACTGTGGGAGGTTGTCGCTTGGTGTTAGATATAGCATAATGTGTCTGAGACGTGAGCAATTGTCTTATTTTGCTCTGAACATGGTCATAAAACGCATCACTAATTACTCAGTTGTTAACTAATCACTCGCAGGAACTACTAGTTATCTGGTTATTCTTGCAGTTATAGCAGTAGTTTCTGCAGAGACATTTGCTCACATCTCAGACACATTTTAATGTTGTGATTAGTAATAAATTGGCAATTCTTTATAATTTGCCATACAGTTTACACAACACAGTTAAACTTAAAACTGAAAACTTTTTATGCATTTTGGCCGTTCATTTACACGACAACAGCATATTATGGGCCTGAAAATGCAAACTTTTCAAAACATTTTTTTAGTGCAGGTTTTTTTAAACGATACTGTTATCGTCTATAGGCACGTAGTGCTTATTTACAAAGAGGCATCACAAACTACTGGTCTGTCATGCAGAAATACAGTGTTATTAGTAGTTTTTGCAGATCTGTATAAAGGTGGATCGTTTTGACAATGTTGTCTGCACATGAAAAAACATTTCTGTTTTTAGCATATCGTTGTCATGTAAACCCTTACCTAAGTTCTTAATGAGGCTAATCTCATTTAGTAATTATTGTTTAGTTAATAAGGAACTATAGTCAGTCCTAAATTATCCATTACTTACAGATTAGTTAATCTTTTTTCAATATTAGTTAATAGCAGTACCTGAGGCATTCATGCAGTGCTACTTATTTGTCCTAGTTACTGACATAACTGCATACAATTTGCTACAGGTGTGTTTTTATTGGAATTTTACTATTTCACCCCCATTTCCTTTAAAACAAAAAAAATTGCACTAGGTACACAAAACACTTCCTCTTAGCATCGTTTGGACAAAAATGTCCCCATTGAAACCCATTAAAACTGCAATTTTAATCCCATTGCCATTTAAATATAACATGATGCAATCTTTGTTAATAGGCTTTCATTCTGTTGGCAAGGCTTCAAAATTAAAATGTTTACTATTTTTTACCAGATGGTGGCATTTTTTCATGTTTGGTGTATAAAGCAAATACTCACTTTATTCCTGTTTTCTGTTTATGCATATTTTAAAGCCAATTTGATAAATTATGCAGCTGTAACTGTGTGGGTGTGTTAGTATGGATGTCAGAGTGTGGTGTGTATGTAATAAAAAAAATTGTGTGTGGGTGTGCGTGTGTGTGTGTGTGTGCTTGTAATATTTGAGAGAGAAAAACTCAACTGCAAACCCCAAATCCAACCGCTGTGTGTATCAGTGGAGTTTTGCTGGCATCTAATGGGGAAAAGTTGTCACTGCGCCCAAACAAAATCTTACTGAGAGATAATTTTTTGAGATATCAGCCTCAAATTTGGAACACTGCTTGTTTAGATGTATGGCTTTTTATTTTCTAGCAGTTTTAGAATTCAATATCTTTCAACATGTTTTATATATATATATATATATATATATATATATATATATATATATATATATATATATATATATATATATATATATATATATATATATATATATATATATATATATATATATACTGTAAAAAATGTATAATCTTCCCAACTCAAAATTTTCTAGTGACTGGTCACATCTAAATTTTTCAATTGGCCAAATTGAATTTCTGTTAATTGAATTTTATCAATTGTGGCAACAGCCTGTTAACATGGGCTCAATTAGAAATGATATGTTGAGCCAATGGAAACATTTAATTTACCAACACTGTAAAAAATGTCAGGCCTCTCCAATTTAAAATTTTCTAGTGACCGATCACATCTAAATTTTTCAATTTGGCCAACTAAAAAATGTAGATGTGATCGCTCACTAGAAAATTTTGAATTGGAGAAATGTTTTACAGTGAAACTGTGAGGTTGGTCCAATTAAATATTTTAAATTGTAGTAACAATTGTTTATTTCTCACTGTCCCAAAATACAAAAATGACTAAAAACATAAATATATTAAGCAAAATACAGAACACAGACAACAGGGTTGACATTTTATCACATTACTTTATTAACAAGTAAATTCCAACACAGGATATTTGGTGAAAATACCTTATTTTCAATAAGGAAAACTCTGAATATTCAAGAAGTCTTCTGCATAACAGGATGTCTTAAAGTTGTGAAGAAAACACGGCACTGCAAGCTAAAAACCTGCAAATAAAAATAAAAACTAACATTAATGGCAAAGTATCCCTGCATCACATCTGGCAAATGACAGAACAGAAGTTACTTCATTATATAATGAGGATGAGACGAATGAATGGATGAATAAGAAAATCGAGCTTGACGTGTTTGATATTAAAAGGCAATAACGCCAAATGCAATCTCCGGCACCGTGTTCAACGGTCGCATGCCACATATATCACACAAATGACTTCATTTACTTATTACCTATCATTTTAGACATATAAGACATGAGGAAAATAAAACTATTGGCTACCCTTAGAGTAAACGAGAACACACGCATGAAACCAATTAATGCATGAACTCGTGATTCTACAAAATGTCTTTTAAACTTCATACCGGGTCATAAAGCAAAACTCGGTAGAATAATTTCAGTGCTAAATACTCACCAACGTCTTTGTGAGATGAATATCTCTCTATTCTCTTGGGAATGTCTGTTTCGGTCTTCAGCACCTGCTGGTTCGGCTCCGCTCCCGCTGCCGCTCCCGCGCTCTGCATTTGAAATCTCCACATGAACGGTTTTTTTCAAGCGCATTTTGCGCATGCGTATACCGTTTTTCGGACGCAGGACTTGTTCAGCCAACATGAATTTTTCACTTCGACTTCATAGATTGACTGAGCACAATTAAATATGTTCGGTGAATATACAATTTTAATTTTGAGTTAAGACCTTAAGCTATGATTAGTAAAATGCATCTTTTTGCATGGGGATAATTATTTGGAAGTCATTTATTGGGCCAATATGTAATGATCAATTGTCACAATTTTTCCAAAAAAAATTTTTTTACAGTGTAGGTGCTGGTCATATAATTAGAATATCATCAAAAAGTTGATTTATTTCACTAATTCCATTCAAAAAGTGAAACTTGTATATTATATTCATTCATTACACTACATTACACTGATATATTTCAAATGTTTATTTCTTTTAATTTTGTTGATTATAGCTGACAACCAAGGAAAATCCCAAATTCAGTATCTCAGAAAATTTGAATATTACTTAAGATCAATACAAAGAAAGGATTTTTAGAAATCTTGGCCAACTGAAAAGTATGAACATGAAAAGTATGAGCATGTACAGCACTCAATACTTAGTTGGGGCTCCTTTTGCCTGAATTACTGCAGCAATCCGGCGTGGCATGGAGTTGATCAGTCTGTGGCACTGCTCAGGTGTTATGAGAGCCCAGGTTGCTCTGATAGTGGCCTTCAGCTCTTCTGCATTGTTGGGGAAACTTAAGTCTGTGCTACCAAGATTTTTTTATGACAGGTTTTCGACATGGACATTTTTGTCTTCTATGGACCTACTGTATGTGTATCTTTTTTAATTGATGCACAAGGGTTAAGTACACTTAAGTTGCCTTTTATTTTATTAATATTATTTTACAGTTTATTTCTAAATATATTTTTAAGATTTGAAGTACACTACAAGTGCACATGCAATACAATTAAGCGCACTTATTTTTCTTGTTGGATATGTTTGAGTAGTTATGACATATAACAGCAGCTCTAACTAGACCATCTTGGATTTTGAGTTCAAATCCTTAAAGACTATCTTTACTGTGTTTTATTGAGATACTGACCCTGAAGAACCAGATTTTGGTTCTTTCTGAACAATGCTCTGTTGATGGGGTAGCCACTGTTGATCTGGATGTCTCTGACCTGTTATTACCTGGAGTCAAGAGTTGATGTCAACATGTCGACTGCGGTGTGAAGAACTGACACTCGGTGGAGCTGATGAACTGTATGTGAGGAGGAAGAGGGAAATGTCACTTTTGTGCTGGATCAAACTGGCTTCTTTCCTCTCAAAGGTAATGGAACTGTCATCTTTTCTCTGGCCGATAACGATCTGTTTTGTATCCCCAACAAACTGACTGCCTCTCTCTCTCTCTCCATCAGTCTTTCACTTCTCTGCTCTGCTCAGGTCATGAAGGAAAAGCAGGTGTTTCAGGAGGTTTGGGACTGAAATCTGCCCTGTTCTTAGTCAAGGTTATTATACGTCCACTTCATTATTACTGCTGCTTGATAAGGTAAGCATCACTCTATCGATTCCATTGGTAGGATTAGTGTTTTGACAACATAAACTTCATTGGAAGTTTAGTCCTGGCATCCTAGCAAACCACCCAGAACACCCTAGTAACCACATAGCCTCTCTCATTACTATCTACATATCCTGGCAACGTTTCTACAACTCCCATGAACCCACTCAATGAGAAAATCAATGGAAAAATAACCTTTTCACAGTTATTACAATTTTTTAAATTTGCAAATAAATAAATAAATATAAAATTGTATGTACTTTTATAACGCTACTTTGTGTTTTTTTTTTATCTTAGCATTACATTTCAGAAAACTAGTTAACACTGCTGTGGGTGATTTTAACACAAAGGCTGATAGAGTGACAGGAAAATTGACTTCTTTCTCTCAACTTCATATTACAAAATATTGTTTTCCTCTTTTGGAAAGTCAGAAATGCCATCAATAATAGTTTTTTTGGTATACTACTAACTATAAGTAACTTTCTTTAAGTAAATTTGCTCGTCAACTTCCGAGTTCACAACTGCACTCTTTTGTACACAACTTCCAATTTTGTCTGGCCGACAGGTTTTGGGAAATCGCAGACAATTGCCCGAAATCATAGGCAAATTTGTGTGGTTGGAGCGACGGATCTCGACCTGTGGTTAGAAGCAGAGTTTCTTGTTTGCATGACGTGGACTTAATAAATCCTTATCTTGAGCAAAATAAGCAAGCTGACATTCAGTAAAATCTATTTATTTTATTTCGAAAACATACAAATGTCATTTATGTCTTTAAGTTTGTCAAGAGATTAATAGCACCTTTTTTGAAGTGTGCATGTGCGAAAGTGCTCTAGTACGTAAGAATGAGCCTATTTGAATCTGAAAATGAATCTAAATAACTGAAAAAAATAATAAGTCCTCAGGTGCCATGTCCATAATTTATAGCAAAAAATGAATTCGATCTCAAAATAATTAGTTAAAAGTAGTTATTGCTCCATCACCAGCGTGACATTATTAACCAACGTGGTTGAACGACAGATTTGCGACAATACATTTTGGGGAAACAGTCATGACTAGCTAGTTGATTTCTTCAACGATGCATCGTACTATGGTAGTTAAGCAGTGAGTAACATCGTTGTATGGGACATGGATCCCCTGTCGGCAATTCACAGTCCTGCTGTGTGAAATGTGTTCTGACTGAAAATTTCATCGTGATGACCTACAGCCAATGAGAGAGCAAGATACAGGGTAGTGGGAAGTTTTTGGAGGAGTTATAGACCAGAATATCAATATTTTAATATATATATTTACAATTATATAAAACAGAAACAAAGCACAAACATTTGCTTTACCAGCTGCAACAGCAGCACATTCCAAAATACTTTATTTACCTCCAACTCTCTTTGCAGAACACAATCCTTGTTCTCCGCATCTCCACAACCATTTTCTCCTCCATAATTTTTATTTTTATTTTTCTCCTTTTCGCTGCAAATCAGCTGCAGTGTGAACTCAGCATTAGAGTATTAGAAGACTGTTAGGTTAGGGTTAGTAGAATAAGTTGACATGCACTTGCCAAGTCACATAGTCAGTAGAATGTATGTTGGGGGAGCATCAGAATAGTGTTAGCAGAAATTAAGCAGAAAGTCTACTAATACCCTAATGACTGGTATAGTTGACATATAGCAAAGTTATAGTTAATAGAATGTCTAGTTGACTATTGAAATAAAGCTTACTGCTTTTGCTATTAGGGCAAATGGGAAATATTAATTGTAGTTTCTGTTCAATGCTAAGTTTACCCAACTATAGTGATTTCTGCTTCTGAGGAGCACACAAACTATGGCCACTATTTAACTATATTAAAATGGGGTTAGGGATGCATTATTTATGCACATGCAAAAAGAAACAACAACAAAAAACATGATGTTTGCAACAACTAGCCAATGTCACAGTTATGTTCCGTTTGTTTTAGTTTTAATGGACATTCAGTTTGTTTTCATTAGTCAAATGTCTTCCTTTGTTTGATTTTCCCCACCACTCTTTTGTTACTATGGTCACGTCATTATGAGTTTGTTCTGTTCAGCTGTGTTTGATTAACTAACTCGTTTGAGTTATTTTTTATTGTACCTTCTCAGTCACTCATTGGCCGGTCACCGTTATGTTATGCTATTGCCTGTCTGCTTTTGGATTACTTGTGATTAAACCACGTTTGGAACTGTATTTACCTGTATTTCTTCCTGCCTACCTGTGCACCTGTGACAGCCAAAATATGGAAACTTGTTTCCGCCACAGAATAAAACACTTAAAAAGATAATTGTGACTTTGTATCTCACAATTGTGAGTTTACCTATATCTCGCAATTCAGATTTTTTTTCTTGCAATTGCAAGTTTATATCTTTATAACTCTCAATTCCGACTTCTTTTCACAGAATTGTGAGATATAAACTCTCAATTTCAAGTCCCAAAAAAAACAAAACTGGTAGGTCTAACACTTTTCAATAAGGTTCATTAGTTAACATTAATTAACTATATTTGTTAACATGAACTAATAATGAACTACACTTATAAAGCATTTATTTATCTTTGTTAATGTTAATTTCAACATTTACTAATACATTATTAAATCTTGTTCACATTAGTCAATGCACTGTGAACTAACATGAACAACATTCAAAATACAACAGCTGTATTTTTATTAACTAACGTTAACAAAGATGAACTAATACAGTTACAAATGTACTAAGTTCATGTTAGTTAATAAATTAACCGATGTTAACTAATGAATTGTAAAGTGTTACCAAAAAACTTTTTGTGAGGAAAAAACGTTAGAATTGCGAGATTTAAACTCGGAATTGTAAGATAAAAAAACGCAATTACCTTCTTTTTTTTAATTCTGTGGCAGAAACAAGCTTCCATGCCAAAAATATGCAACAAGAGAGAGTTTGATGGGTTATTTTTTTTCAGTGGATGAGAAAAAAATATGAATGCAGTAGTAATCTATTTTGTGGCAAGAAACGCAGTTGCTGCTGTGAAAATTGCTAGCAATTGTGTCAACATGTAAATTGATCTATGTAAATTATATGCTTTGTTTTTGACGATATTATTTTATAACAATAGATGTATAACATTCACATTTAGATTTAAATGTAGCTATTTTAGTTTTATTTGATGAAATATACCACTCCAAAAAAGTATGTACAAATCTATATTTATTCAATTAAAATATGTTTTTGTTTTGTTTTGTTACAACTTAAACTTAAAATTACAACATAAGTGTCATGATCACCCTCATGGACTTTGGTTCTTAGTTTCCCGCCACTTGTTTGTCTCCTTGGTTACATATACCTTGGGTTGGGCATCGTTTCGATTTGAACGATTCTGATTCCAATTCTGATTCTTACTTTCGATTTCGGTTCTTTTCGATTCTCGATTACGATTCTTTGAGGTGTCGAGTCAAAACATGTCACAGGCTCATTTCACAGAGGAAAATTTTATTTTGATTCAATAATGAGTTTTAGTTTTGGGACTTTCTCCGTTGGCATTTTCCCCTGCTTTAATGCAAAGGTGAATGGAGTTTTACACTGAGTCTCCACTGGTTTAACAATAGCATTAGCAGTCATATTAGGACTGCAACTAGCGTGGGCAATTTGCGTAAAGCTACATTTATCTACGAGGGGAAGAGAATTATTTCAGTAACGTTGTTGTTCATCACAATTAGCAATTTGGTCAAGAGCTTTGTTATTACACTACAATCACTTACCTCATTGTGACGAGGTGACGTTAAAGGGATAACGTTAGTTCACCCTGAAATGAAAATAAAGCCACCTTTTACTCACCCTGCGCGCGTTCCTGTGTGTGCGCACTCCAAGCCATCAGTAGCCTCACACAATGTTGTCATGACAACTTCTGAAACAACATTCACTTCAGAAGGTTTTATTATTAGTATTATTTCTTATCATATACGTTACAGAAAAGACGAGAGTTGCGTTTGTTTCTATTGAGCCTGATTTCTCAAAATGGTGTGTGTCTGTGTGTGCTTATCCTGGGTGCCATGACAACAGTACGAGTTATAGTAGGCATGAGCGCCGGCGCCTGCTGATGGCTCTGAGTGCGCACACACAGGAGCACGCTCAGAGTATTATTCAGTGTTTTGACTGAATAATACGTTTCTTTCTTGCAAAACCTTATAGTATGCCTCTGAACACTTTCCATATATGGCGCGCGTCTCACTGTATCATTGCGTGATACATTTGTATATTTTTTGTAATGTTATTGCCTGGTCGCTATTCACTGCCATAATAGGAAAGACTATTTTTTTTTTTATTTCTGCTTTTGAGGTCCGAAAAAGATAGAAGGACATAGGGCACTGGGAAAACTGCAGGGTGAGTAAAAGAAGGCTTTATTTTCATTTCAGGTTGAACTATCCCTTTAATAACGTTGGTTAGCGCAGGGTTGCCCGAGGAGGACGAGACAGTAGACCTGCGCAGCATGTCAAACACGCTACACTCGTTAATTTGTACACCACATATTTGTAGTGCATCCTCCCGTGCAAGAAATACGTTTGTCAAATGTGTTGCACTGTGCCGACCCAGGCTTTTTTTAAAGTGAAATAAAGCCACACTTTTGAGCGCCGCTTACCGTGCCCCATGGCTGCAACAGAACAAACAGGCGTGGCAAGCACTTTCGGAAATCCGGTGGCCACTATGGAAACCAAAACTTGCACGTTTGGAACCGATGATCGGAATCGAAAACAAATTTTCTAAACGATTCCAATGGCATCGTTATTTTTCAAAAGGTTCCAAGTTGGAACCGGTTCTCGATGCCCAACCCTACTCATAGCATTCTAGTTTGTTACTATGGTTACTCATCAGTTCCCTTTTTTGTATCACCTGTGTTAATCCAATAATTTGTGTGTTCTCTCTCAGTATATATTCTGCCTATGCTTTAGTTATTATGGTCGGTTGGGTTTTGTGAAGTTTTGCGTTTAATAAAGTTTTGTCATGTTCTTCTTCTTCTTCTTCTTCGTGCTCATTCACTTACCACACTTAGTAAGTGTGACAGAAGGACCAACCACAAAAAGGATTATGGAGATTTCTAGTGGTGGCGAGATGAAGCTTTGAAACTTTTGAACCAGATGTGTTGAAAAGTGGTTAATTTCTTGAGGCTTCGAATGCATGCAGGGACACCTGCTGGTCAATAGAAACTTGGTGCAGGAAAAAAAAGTTGTCAGGAGTGTGACAGTGCAGAAATGTGTTACATGGTTCACGATACATTAACATATACACACCCAATCACATTAATAAATATATAAATAGTTATTTGAAGTTTAAGTTTTATGCTCAGTGTTGTTTCATAATTTTGTAACTGGGCAGTGCTTTCGTTTAAGATACAGAAATTTAGTTCCCTTTCGAAAGGGAACTCGCGCTGCGTCAGCTTGACGCTACGGGGAACGCCTCCAGCGTGACAGGTGTCTGAGCTACAATCGAATCACATCAGTCCTACTGACCGGCGACAGCCGATGATGTCATCAGGGTGCGACCAGGAAGTATATAAGGGCGCCTCTGCCAACATGACACCGCTTCTTCGTCTTCAGTGACTGTCTTGTCTGGTGTACTACATAGAAAAGAATCACGTTAGTTGAAGGATGAAGTGCGCACAGAAGACGCGGCACTTTAGAAAGTGCGCGGATCCGTGTCCGAGGTATCTGACGCCTGAAGACACGCATAATCTCTGTGTGTACTGTCTGGGGGAAGAGCACGCGCGGGAGGTTCTCGAGGGAGCCTCTTGCGCGAATTGCGAGCGTTTTCCCATCCGAACGCTCCGCTCTCGCCTGGCCCTCTTCTCGAGGGAAGAGGGGCCAGCGTCTGGGGACGGTCCTGCTCACGCTGAGGCTGAGCGGCGACGTAGGTCCTGGGGTTCCCAGACGGACCTGGCTCGTCGCCTGGAGGAGGGTGTGGTCCTCACAGACGATCAGCCAGGTCGCGAGGGGCGGCTGGCGGAGGAGGAGTCGGATCTCTCCTCCTCGTCAGCTGATGCTCTTCCAATCGAGCAGAGGATGGCTGGGCAGGGTGGTGATGAATCGGTTGAGGCCGAACCCTCTCAGCCATCTTGTCCCGTGTATGCGGAGTTGATGGATGTTATGGAGCGCGCCACCAACAGGCTGGAGTTACATTGGCGGCGTGCTAGGAGAGAACCCGAGCGTCCAGGTCGACTGGATGATCGCTTTCTCTCTGGCCATAACCCATCACCTCTGGGGAGCCTTCCATTCCTCCCCGATCTGCACGGGCAGATCGTGGGGGCATGGAAGAACCCATACTCGGCCAGGATAATTCGGCATCAGCGTGGAAGCTTCGCTGATGTCGAAGGATTGGCCAAGTCTGGGTACGTGTCGATGCCTCCTATCGATGAGACGTTTGCGAACTATCTCGCATCGGGGAGGCCATCGACACTTAGAGCACTCCCCCTAGGGCGCGCTGAGACTAGGGAGGTGTCCTTCTCCTAGTTCTTTCTCCCCAGGCGCTTTTACACCAGGCCGGGCGGGCCCATGATGAGCGGAGAATCCGTCAGACTCTGACGGCCTGCCTGGCTTGGTGCGTGAGTGCGCCTCCCTCAGCCCCGTGGTAGTATTACACCTAAGCATTCATATGGGAATAAAGCTTGTGGGTCGATATCATGGTGTGCCGCAGGAGAGTGGGTAAGTCCCCTATAAATGGGAAATTATTTCATATATTTCTGACTTATGCTCCCTGCTGAGGGCTTCGGGGATCGCTGGATATTTCTAAAAGGGCCTGTAGTTCCCCTGTTAGGTTGGCTAGAACGATTACCAGTTGCTTAAGCTTGGTATAATTGAGCTAGTAGTGCTAGTGGAGGCCAGCAAATACTATATATGCTACACGCTGTGTGTGCTGTACACCTCTTTATTTTTCCCAGTTCTAAAAATGCGTTAGAATTAACGCTGGGTTTGCTGCTTTTTCCTGAGGGTTTGTAGCGAAAAAAAAAAAAAAGAGGGGCTTGTTTTTCTGAGGAAAGGCTAGGCATTTTTTCTCCTAGTATTAAACTACTAACTGGTAGCCGCCTCAGGGTAAGGCGGTCTGTTTGTTCTCTCAGTATAAATTTCTGGAGAATGCAGGATCAGACTATGCTAGAACTACAGTTAGATCTAGGGCCAGATCTATGTAATGACTGGCACTTTACTCGAGTGCCCTTTTTGCTATAATGCAATAATAGTGGCCCTGTTCGGGATCTCGGGTATAGATCTAGATTGGCCTAGGCTTTCTAGGGATTACGGAGTCGCGCGCCAAGAAGCGCTAGCGCTCCGGGTAGCTGTTCCTTTTTTGAACTTAGCTTTATTATTTGTCCCTAATGCAGCCTCCTCTTACGCAGAGTAGTCCGGCCAAGGCCCGCCCCCTTGCCTGCGTTCTGGGGCCTTTGCTAGTAATGCAGGTTGGTGCTGTGCAGAATTGATAGCGACTTAGCCAGTAGTCGTGGGGCAGGGTTAAGGCGTTTTTTCATGCAAGTACGAAAATTTCCGTATGCATATTCAACCCGGCCCTCCAGAGCTAGTGTTTAGAGGCCGCCAGTTTTTTGGCAGGCGCTGGCCTTTTTAATATAAATTTTCATGGCCAGTTGGTCGTACTCCCCTGACAAAGCAGGGTAGATTTGAGTACCTCCACATCCAGCTCTGTATCATTCTGCCTCACCCATGGCTCGGGTTGAGCAGCACTTCACAACCTTTTTGTTTATGTAGGTTTGGTCGTGAGCTCCCTTGTAGCCAGAGCATTTCCATGGCTGACGCCCTCACATGGTATGATAGGCGCTATTAAAGCTAGGACCTTCATGAGGTGGGTGGCGTATGTGGTACTCCCCCCGTTTAGGGGGTACAGGGCGTTTGGTTTGCCGAGTACCCTGCTATGGACAATGTGATTAGGTTCCAGTGTTTGTTGGCGCTGCCGATAAGATTGCACCATTGTACAGTTGGCTCCAGAAGGAATTGGAGGCCTTCGGGATGGGTCACCCAGCTAGGCTGGGATGATTTTTAGGCCAGCTGGCTGTGAGTAGCCAGCTGGGGCAGTCTTGGCAGTAGACTCCAGGTCAGGTGGTAGGCCTCAGAGTTAGGCCTCCTTGCGAGTGAGTCCCGACGTTTGGGGAGGTTGGCAAATTACTAGCTGCAACCTTGAACATAGGTAGTCAGCCTTGGTAGGCCTCTGCAAAGTTCGGCCCCTTGTGTACACTATATATATTACTCCCCAACGATGTCGGTTTCAAGTAGCAGTTCCCAACTATAACCCTTGTCAGCAGTTGGATGTTTATTTTTGTCAGCCAGCAGAGAAGCTACTGTCAGCCCAAGGTTATAACATTGCAGTTTTTCACTCCTGTCACCAGGAAGCTGTCCCTGCAGGCCTGCTGTGAGGTGGTAGGCCCCATTAGGCCTCCCTGGAAGCAGGCTCCCATTCGCCAGTCGCTGTGTCAGCTAGCATGGGCTGCTAAGCTGTTGTTGGGTGGTAGGCCGCATCAGGCCTCCCTAAGACTGGTCGTAAGGTAGTAGGCCTCACCGGGCCTCCCTAAGGGCATGTTCCTGGGCTCCAGTCACCTGAGAAACAGCTAGCACGGGTCACTATCAGGTAGTAGGCCTCACTAGGCCTCCCTGAGGCTTGCTATCAGGTAGTAGGCCTCACTAGGCCTCCCTGAGGGCGAGTTCCCGAGTCAGGATACTCGGCTAGCTGGTGTAGCTTGACCTTCAGGTAGTAGGCCTTCACTAGGCCTCCCTGAGAAAACGAGTCTCCGTTTTCCAGCTACTTTGACAGTCGGCTTCAACTGCTATCAGGTAGCAGGCCTCGCCAGGCCTCCCTCTAAGCGAGTTCCTGAGCATGACCTCTCAGGCTTCTCTGGCATACACTGGGCCTCACTAGGCCTCCCTAATGGGGCTTTGGATCTCAGTTCAAAGACTTTTGACTGGCATGATGCTGACAGCTAGTGGTCACCCTAGCGTGACTGGTGTCGCTTCTGCTACTTGGTCCCCAAGGAGGGGATTTCAGCCTGCAACCTGGTTTACCTACCGGGCAGCCCCCTTTAAGCTCCCCTCCTTTCGGAAGGGTCATATGTGAGCCAAGGCTGCCTGGGCCTGATCGGGTGGTCGTAGGCCCCTAGGGTGGCCTCCCAATTAGATCAGTTTTTAGGCCAGTCTGGCCTCCTGAGTGTTTCTATCTGATAATAGCTCAGTAGATCCTAGGATTGAGCAGATTACTCCCCTCGATGGCAAGGGTAGAAAGCGCTGTGCTGAGTGCTGCTCTCCGGGATTCCCGTCTCTGAGATCCGGTCCGAGGAGGCCACTGCCATTCTGCAGTCCCTGGGACTGGATGCCTCTTCAGGAGGCGAGTGTCCTGAGGCTCTGTTATCGAACAGACAGGGATGGCCCGGCTGAAGTGCCCGTTGAAAAAGGCACCAAGCTAGGCCTCCTTGGTGGCGGTAGTGGCTGGCTGGGGCGCCCTAGGGCCCCCTAGCCACATTCCCTTAAAGGAGCCCCCTTCTTTCGAATGGGTTGGATCCGGGCCTTTGAGCGGCCTGGGTAGAACTTCTCTAAGTGTTCGAAGCTTCCTACTCGGGCTTATAGCTTGGGCTATGACCGTAGGGAACGCTGTCACTGACAGCCTTATGTGACCAGAGGGGGAGTGGTTCAGGCATTTCAGTTGAATTTGTTTGTTCTGACAGTGGTCACTGCCAGTAGGCATGCACTCCCCTCGGCATGGCGGTGTTGGTATTTCGTTCCCCGTAGCGTCAAGCTGACGCAGCGCGAGTTCCCTTTCGAAAGGGAACGTCTCCGGTTACGTATGTAACCTAGGTTCCCTGAGAACAGGGAACGAGACGCTGCGTCGCTTTGCCATGCCTCAGGGTTTGCCTGCCGGACAGTCCCTGAAGACGAAGGGCGGTGTCATGTTGGCAGAGGCGCCCTTATATACTTCCTGGTCGCACCCTGATGACATCATCGGCTGTCGCCGGTCAGTAGGACTGATGTGATTCGATTGTAGCTCAGACACCTGTCACGCTGGAGGCGTTCCCCGTAGCGTCAAGCTGACGCAGCGTCTCGTTCCCTGTTCTCAGGGAACCTAGGTTACATACGTAACCGGAGACGTTTTTTAGACTGCACTCTAAAAAATAATTCAGTGGCTTAGTAAATATCACAGTAATAATTAACTTTATTAACTTAATACAATTTCTAAATATAATTTACTTGATGTTTTGAGTTGAACATACCAAAATAATTGACTAAAAATCCAACAGTTAATTTTGTCTCCAATTTACAGTTATATTTAAGTTTTTTTCACTGAAGGAATTTTGTGTTCGAATAGCCAATTTTTATTTAAAATATACTTAATATATTTGTGAAATTTCTATCAAAATATTTGAGAAAGGAGAATTAAATCGATCTGTTTCAAGAACCACAAATATTACTTAATTCAAATCAAGATTAATATTTAACACGCACTGAAGAAATTTAGTAAGTTTACTTGATTAAAGGTCCTGTTCTTCGTGATCCCATTTTTCAAACTTTAGTTAGTGTGTAATGTTGCTGTAAGAGCATTAATAATACCTGTAAAAATTATAAAGCTCAAAGTTCAATGCCAAGTGAGATATTTTATTTAACAGAAGTTCCCTTTCAAAGCCTACAGCGAACGGCCGGTTTGGACTACATCCCTGTACATCCTGCTTTAATGACGTTAGTAGAACAGTTTGTTGACTAACCTCCGCCCTGAAGAATACGCAAAAAAGGGGGCGTGGTCTTGTTGCTCTCCCACGTGGAGAAGAGGAAGTGTTGCGTTTGTCGCCATGTCGTTGAGACACTGTTATTTTCATCCCGGAGTCAAATCACCTTTGTGGCTCAAATTGATACGGTAATATAGACATGTTTACAGTAACATTGAGCGCATGCATCTCCCTGTTATGGTAAGAAGCGTGACCTTTCCGGGCAACGTGCGCTAAGCTGCTGTCGAATCACAACACGGGAACCGCTGGCACAATCAGAAATCGTTACGTATTTCTGAAGGAGGGACTTCATAGAACAGGGAAATCTTTCAAGCCGTTTTTAGGACAGTGAAAACAGCGGTATACAGATAAGTAAATTGTGTGAAAAATACTGTGTTTTTTTACACGCGAAACATGAACACGTTGTATTGCACACTGTAAACATAATCAAAGCTTCGAAAAAACAGGAAAAACGGGACCTTTAAAACACTGCACCCCTCCCCCGCCCCTTGACGTGATGACAGCTCAACGGTTGATTAAGCGCGGGCTGTTTAAATTCTCTTCAGTCTCCAGAGCAGTTCCTTCTTCTCAGCGTCACAGAATTGGAACATTTCGTCTGTGAAAATCAGGTTTGTGTGTTTTATTTTATCTATAAATCATTACTGTGCTTAAAATCTTTTTATTTAATGCAAAACAACATACAGGGATGCGTTGTGAGTAAAGGAGTGCGGCATCTGTCTTTGAAGCCCCTGGTGCCTTGCTCAAAACACACAACTTTATTCCTTAAGATAATTAATATAATTAATTTGGATGATAAAATGTTCTTAAAACTGTGCACTGTTTGTTTATTGGCAGGTTATGGAGTCAGGCGCGTTGCAGCATCTTTGAGCTACGAGTGAAACGCAGGACGGCGGCGGTCTGAAGTTCAAAGTCCACCCACAGAGTGCGAGTCCATCTCAGGCTCGAGAAACGCCGCTGATACGGTGGAAATTGGATAACAGACAGGTTGATTACACTTGAATTACTTTTAAATGTTTAATTTTTACATCTAATATGTTTGTTACATGATTGTTGTAAAATATTGTATACATGTCAAATCTGTAATATATGCTGTATTGCTTTACTCATTGACAATAAAGGTCAATGTCATGTATAAGTGTGGTGTGGAGTATTTTACAAAGGTTTAGAGGAAATTAAAGTTAATATTAAAGTTATAAGAGTTAATATTACTCATAAATAAAAACAGTTAATATTACTCATAAATATTGTTTTTAAAATGTTTCCCCCCCAATTTGTTCTACTCAATTTTATTTGTAAATGTACCAAATGTAGTTACTCAGATCTACTTAATTTTTTTTACTTGCATTTTCTCAGCTCATATGGTGTATGTAATTGATTTCACTGCTTTAAAATTTACTCTTTTTTTTGTGTAAAAATGTTTCACCAAAAAAATCATAGTAAAAGTTTTTAGAGTGTGGATAAAAGAAGGTGAAAGTGAGTAAGGTGGGCTGGACAGAGAGATCCCACACCAGAAGGAGCGATCAAGCCTGACATCACAGAGCCTGAGGAGACCCCGTCTGACCAGGTGTGTGAGCCGGCTGCACCATCCATCACTTTGGGAGTCCTTGTGGAGTGCAATGGAATGGAAGCGAGCCCCACCCACCCACCCTCCCTCTTCCACCACCTCTCCAAACTGACATTATGGATGTATTTTGTTTCGTCAGTCTCTGTGTTGTTCTCTAATCTCCTCTTCAGCCCTCAGCCACTGCTGCCACCCAGTCATTGCTATCTCTCATCAGTCCCTCAGTTCCACTTCAGCCTCCTCTCAGTGGAGCGACTCGATGGAGACGTTGGGCTCCTCCTCCAGTTGACCCCAGGGTGTCTTCAAGACTCATAGCACCATGGCTCCTCCCTCCAGCGGCATGGAGCACAGTCCTGGCTGTGGGCTGGGTCTTCATACGCTCGCCCCTGATCCCTTGATTGGCAATCCCTTGATTGCTACCTCCCTCTACTTCTCCCTGTATCTGCTGCCTGCCTTCTCCCAGCCCTTTACCTGCTCCTCGTCAGCCTCCAAAAACTCCACCCTTCCTCCCTTCCTCATTTCACCTGTTATGCTGCAAGGTCGTGCCTTCCCGGAGGGGGCATTCTGTTATGGTTATACTTAGTTTCTCCCTAATGGACTCTTAGCAAACAAAACCTCCACCAAACATTTGAATCTTCCCATCTGTCAGATTATCAATATATCTAGGTGTTCATGATTATAGAACATTTTTGCAATAAACACTCTTTTCCAGCAAAGTGCCCATCTTAAAATATGGGCTTCAAGATCCCCAAGAGGTAGGAATGGTGAAGCTATTGCTTTAAATGAGTTGAAACATTGATAGTCTCTAGTTGAATATGTTGCATCAGACATGCATGGCTTTACTCGTTGCTGATTTGGTACAGTATTAACCATTCCGTGGGAGGCAGGGTTGGAGGCTGCATGGGAGAGGAAGAGGCTGAAATATGCAGATCTTGCAACTGAGTGCAGGGAGGGGGGATGGAGAACCACCATTTTTTCCCGGTAGAGGTGGGATGCCGCAGCTTTGTGGGGATATCAGCTGGTCACCTTATGAGAGATCTTGGAGTGTCTGGAGCAAGCCTTCGGAAGGCCCTCAAATATCTGGCTAAGGAAGCCGAGAACAGTAGCTTTTGGCTCTGTCTAAAGAGGAAGGATATATGTTGGGGTACCACCTAGAGGCGTTCCAGGTTTAAAGGGGTGAAAATCAAATGAGCGGTGGTACCCGGTTGATGACCCTGCAGCCTGCCAATATGTAGGCACCGGAGGAGGTGTGTCAGGCAGCAATGCCTTAGATAAAGATCTACCTGTGCAATGTTTAATTTATATTGTAATGTACTCATTCTAATATATTAAAATATATAAATATTTAAAATCTTCTTTACATTGCTGGTAGGTTCTCATTGCACAAATTAACGCACTCTCTACATTTCAGAAAAATTATTAAAAAAATTAGAAGCATTCTAAATGCGCTTTCTTCACTTTAGCTCACACAGAAACATTCAGAAACACAGAAACTTCTCAACGCTTCCCTACAATTTTTATCTATAGAATAGCTTCACAGTGAAGAGCTACATTATCTTTCTCAGCAATGAATTGGTAACATCCCTGTTTTTGAAGCAATATGGTCGTGTGTCCACCAAAGCGTTTTTTCACATGGCTGGCTGGCGTATTCAATTGTTTTCAATGGGAGCGCCGTGTTATTAGAACGGCATGAGCGTAACGAGGCGCTGAGCGAGTTTTTCACGCTCAAATCGCTGAGCGTTCTGCATTTTTTACTGGTAGCCGAGAGTTGAAGAATGTTCAACTTTGAGTAAAACGCAGTCACTTTTCACCCAGCCATCCAATCACAGTGGAGGAGGGGCGGGACAAATACAACACAGACCAGCTGCCACATTCTGCTTGTACAACGTCAACTGATGAAAACAAGCAGCATCATAACGGAACAAAATAATTTAAAACAAGAGCCAGAGCAAATACTTAACATTGTATCAGCATTTTTATATAGAATCAATACAGAAACAAACTATCGGTGAAATTAGATACTAGTAACACTTCCGCGGATATTCCGTATCATAACAAGCAAAGAGTCTCAACTGGAAAAAAAAAACCGCTGCGCTGCCAAAATAATTTTTAATAATATGTATTATTTCAATGTACTACAAATGTATTCAAACTAAATAGGTTTTATAGAATAAAGTAATATATATATATATATATATATATATATATATATATATATATATATATATATATATATATATATATATATATATATATATATATATATATATACATACATATATCATGAATGTATCAAATTATTTTACAAGGAAATAATGCTTGGACACAAAAATAGGCACATCATGTCATTGACCCAAATAAAGACATCCCCAAAAGAAGGTTTTGAGATATTTTGTCAGGTTTAGCTCAAAATGTGTCCCCAAAATGTCAGTCGAGTGTTTCTGTGTGTCGTTTGGTGAAGCTAGGGGGCAGTGTTGTCCTGTATCTCCTCATCTCTCTCACCTCCTTTTGCTCTGTTTCTCGTTTAGCCCCATGCCATATTCAAATGCAACTTGATTAGATTTTTGCCCTTCCGCTAAAGAGGGATAACAGCATGAGAGAGAGAGGGAGAGAGAGAGAGAGAGAGAGAGAGAGAGAGAGAGAGAGAGAGAGAGAGAGACGACTAAAAGGGAAAAAGAAAAGAGCAGGACAAAGATGAAAATGAAGAGTGGAAATATCAGGAAGAGGGAATGAACGAGCAAATAGACAACCGAATGTGGAAAAGATTAAGAAAATTCTGAATTTGAGAGAGAAAGAGCGAGAGAGGGGATGTTGTTTAGTTATTATTTGATGTTATATTATACGTATATTATAATTCTTATGAAAATAATAAAATGCAAAAATGTTGTCAGTCTTTGATCATTAGCTCAGTATAAATACAATAGAAGACAAATTAACTAAGAACACATAATTATGGAACTTGGTCTATTATGATAGAAAAAAACAATTGACAATTTATCCAAAGATAGTAATACAAGAAATGTGGTCCCCATGAGGAAATCAGCTTATAAATCATACTAAATGCTGTTTCTGTGAGGATTGTGTCAAGGAATAGATTTAGTGTTAGGGGAAAGAATATGTACATTATAAAAATCATTATGTGTATGGAATGTCCAAAGGAAACCAAAGGTGTGTGTGTGTTAGGGTAGGCAGAATTATAGTGTAGTGAAGTCTAATTTGTGAACATGTCTTTTCAATCAATCATTAATCCAGTTCACAAAACTGGTCTGAACATTTAGTTCATGAATCAGACTGAATTTATTTGAGTTAACAAGTCACCAACTCATTGAAACGAGAAGCATGTCTTTCAAATATATCTGATATGGCACAGAATGAGCTGATGAGCGTTTGGATGGAATCAATGATTTGACCGATGTCAGGAACATGATCTAACACTTTACAATAAGATTGCAATTGTTAACATTAGTTAACAGCATATAGTTAAGATTTAACTACCAATGAAAAACACTTCTAAAGCATTTATTAATCTAATGTTAATTTCAAAACGTACTAATATATTATTAAAAGTTAATATGGATTTTGAACTAACATGAACTAACAATGAATTTACAATTGTACTTTTATCAACTAAAGTTAACACAGTTAACTAATATGTTTATTATTTGATTGTAAGGCATAACAATTATTTTATTAAAACAACCATTACAAAATTCTGCCAAAACACAACAAATGAACTGAACTTGGACACGTGAAATTACTAATTTAACTGTAATGATGAACGAAGAAGAAGAACATGCATTTGTTTTTTGTTTTTGTTTTTTGGGGGGGGGGGGGGGGGGGGGGGGGTTAGAAGTAGATTTATGTTAATTAACATGCTATTGATATTTGACATGTTGCCATTTTTATTGGTAACACCTTACAATAAGATTTCATTAGTTATCATGAGTTAACAATGAACAATACTTTTACAGCATTTACTAATCTTAGAATCTCACCATTTACCAATACATTTTTAAGATCAAAAGTTGTATCTGTTGAAATTAGTTTTTGCGCTGTAAACCAACCTGATCATGAACGTTTTTTTATTAACTGACATTATCAAAGGCTAACAAATGCTGTAAACATGTATTGCTCATTGTTAGTGCATGTTAGTTAATGCACTAAAACTATTGTTAACAAATGAGACCTTATTGTAAAGGGTTACCTTTTGTTTCTAATAGTAATTCTTTATAAATGGTTGACATTAGAGTTCTGCGCAAATGTAATGCTAATTAATTCCTAGCCTCATTAATAGTTATAAGATGAATTTTAAAACCAGTCGCCAACACACAACTTGTTCATTCTGACGGTGCATCTTCATTCGGTTTTGTCTATCACTATATCTATCTGTCTCTCTGCACTCCAGGCACGTTATATTTCACCGGTGACTTTTGATCTTATAAACAATTCATCATTTAGCACAACAACCGCACTTGTCTGTAAACACGCACCATCTGTGTGAACCTGATAGACAGACAGGCACCTGGCCAGAGTGACAGCGAGATACTCTCAGCCCTGCGGCGACAGACACATGTGACACCTTAGTTTTGCTACAACTTTAGCGTTACCTTTTGAGCCAAAACCTCCATCGCTCTAGATCCAGGAGCTTGTCATCGCTGCCAGCTGCGAGAGGCAGAGGTGGAGGGTCAAAGATCACGCACGTCAGAAGCAGTAGTTGCCCACGGCGCCGCCATAGCTTGCAGGTCTCGCGCATCTGTCGGGAGGAAAGCAGCCATGCGTGTGTGTCTTTTGTTAGCAGCATTTGCACGAGTGGTTCTTCCCTCGGGCGACTCGATGAGAATATTAAAGAATCGCTTTATTAGTTTCCCCACAGTAAACACGTCTTCATAGTGTCTCTGGCGATTCGGTGCTGGAAAACCTCTCAGAAGCTACTTTCAATTCAGAGTGTTCAGACGGAAACACAAACCATCAACACGCTGTGCAACATATGTTATATAGTATAATTTAGGGTACATTTCAGGTCCATTGATGATAATTATATTTTTTTACATTAACATTTAATCATTTAACAGACACTTTTATCCCAAGCGACTCACAAATTAGAACAATGGTCATCCAGCCAAAAATAGGGTAACAATATGCAAGTGCTGTGACTATAGTCCCAGTTAGCACAGTAGTAGATCGTTTTTTTTTTTTTTTAAATATATATATAGAATAGTAAGAACTAGTATTAATGGGTTAAGTGTTGAAGAAAAAAAAAAGCCCTGTTTCTAGAAAATTGCTAAAGACAGCAGCTTGGGTTGAGTAAGGCGACCTCCAGCATGGAACAGTCAAGGTAAAGGTCCGTGAAAGTGATGTTGTGCCCCTTTTTGATGGCACTATTGTTTTTCTAATTTACTTCAGAAATATCATATTTTAAGAGAATGCATACTATACTCTCACACAAATATTTTGTGCACCCTGTTTTTCAGTTCTAAATTGCCTTTATGTCCCTTAAATTACAGTTTTACCAGAAAGACTCGGGGGGGCAAGATGCAGTAACAATGCGTTAATTTATTAATAGACCAGCAAGTATTATATTAAGAGGTTCTTTGGTGTGGGCCCCGTCCGTAGCTCACGTCTAGAGGGTAACAGACTCTACATTTCCTGCCTGAAGATGAAGACAGGGGCGCAGCCGACCCCCTGAGAGGTATGGGCAGGGTGGGGAGAATGGAGGTGAATGTTGGCATCAGCATCTGCAAACTCAGACATGTTTAAGTGCCGATATTTTATACTCCAAGTATTAGACCATGATTGGTTGGATTTGAAGATAATAAGTGATCTAACATTTGAGTCTTCCTGGCAGAACTTGCGCTTGAGCCTTCATTTTTTGTAATGTATGCTTTTTGAAGTGAGTGGGTTTTGAGTTCAAAATAAATAATAACAAAAATGTAAGTCTACTTTAAATTTATTTCTACAATCTAAATACTTTAGAAAAATAGATTTGAGCTTAAATAAAAATTTCTTTCAAATAACAACATAAAATGTACTCATATTTGCAAAAATTCTGTCAACTGTTACTAACCGAACACCCCCCTAAAAATGACAACATTTTTATTTCTCTTTTTTTATTAAAAAAAATTTGACCAGCATAATGTGATTTTATTTTGTTATGCGGCAGATATTTTGAACACATTATCGTAAATGTCCTCTTAATTTTTCTTCTATATTTTATCTCCAATGACCTATTGTCAAGGAGTATATTAATTGCTGTCAATTATGTTAGTTACTTTGTTATGGTTTGCATTATTTTTATATTTATATTTTAATTTAAATAA
Organism: Gobio gobio; assembly: GCF_949357685.1. Lineage (NCBI taxonomy): Eukaryota > Metazoa > Chordata > Actinopteri > Cypriniformes > Gobionidae > Gobio > Gobio gobio. Next base: position 19,457,352 of record NC_137098.1, read on the forward strand.
ATATTAACATTTGAGGTTAACCTGGTCAATAAATTAACATTTGGTTGGCCAGACAAGGCCTGCCATCGAAATTAAAAGTGAAAATGGTGAAATTGTCAACTGTTACGTGTGAACTAGGGGCACGTTCTAAGCTCAAACCAGTGCGTAACGTTTTGCTACGCTTTCCGGTTGAACGCCATGTTTCCTGGAAACGGTGTGCAACGGGTTTGAGATGCGTTTTCTCTCATTTGGTGGGTGTGTCAAATATGTCAGCCCAATCAGCAGCAACATGTACAGTATATAAACCACACGGTATTAAAGAGACAGCTCACACAATGGGTCTATATTAGAATATATTAGGGAATATATTAGAAGACGTGATTGTGGTAAGAGTTTTATTGTAAAAATATAACATATCAACATGATGATGTAATTTATATTTTTAGCTTCATTGCAAGGCAAGTTTATTTATATACCAAATTTCATACACAATAGTAATTAAGTGCTTAACATAAAAAAGAGAAAGAAAATACAAGGTATTAAAACTATAAATAAAATGATTTAAATTAGAATTGATTACCAGTTAATTTAATGGGATGGGGATGTTCTCTTTATTCTGCACGGCAAGGGCAGTGATTGCATGTATTTTGATTTCATCAGGCAGCCTAGGTTACCCTGTAGAGCTAAATCTTGAATAAAATGGTTTTGACCCTTCTGTCTGATCTGACTTTGTCCTCTGATGACAATTAATTATTTGCCATAGATTAGTTTTTTTGTCATAATTTAAGCCTATGTGTCAGAGGAGACGTGTGTTCATGCATGAGGGTGAATATAGATGAGGACGGATTAAGGGATATTTCACAAATTTTATATTGTAATATATTGTTTATTTGTGTTAACATAAAAGAATATTCACATGTAAATGACTTGTGCATTTGAGCAATTTGCATTTCCTTCAGCCTAAGTCTTACTCATTTCACTTTTGGAAATTTATTGAAGTGCACCTGAGATTTTCAGTTAATATTTCAATAAATTAACAACACATTCAAAGTTCTCTGATATCGGTTATTGGTTATATGAAATGCAGGTTAAAAAAAATATATATATTTAAAGGTGCAGTATGTAATATTGACAGCTTGTGGTTAAAATGGGTACTGCAGTCCAAATTCAAAATATTAGAGAGAGTTGTTTCTCCTGCCCCTCTTCCTCAGACTTGACACTCATACTGGTTGCAATATTGAGGACACACAGCAGGAATGAGCGCAATTGACAATGGAAGGTGTCAAGCCTTACACTGTAAGTAGATGAGTATATTTATCCACGTTTAAATATGCCTTTGGACCCAGTTCATTTGCTGGCTTCAATGGTTGCAAATGCGCTGTGTTTTCTGCCAACTGGCAACCTGGGGTGTCGAAATACTATTGGATAAATTGGCAGTGGGTGGAATCACACAGACTAAAACAAAAATTCAATTCAATTTCAATTCAAATTTATTTGTATAGCGCTTTTCACAATACACATTGTTTCAAAGCAGCTTTACAGAAAGTGCATTTCATAGATGTACAGTAAAAATGTTAGAAAGACAATGTTAAAGAATAATGTTCGAAAAAGTTAATCAATCGTGTATTAATTTAGGCCATAACAACGCTGGCGTTGAGTCGTCTCATCACAGGTGTCGGGGCATCCGAAGTCTCCATGAGAGGCTGGATACAAACTGGAGCTGATGAACTATTTACCTCGGGACTAGTGTCCCGAGATAACAACAGAAAAGCAGATGGGAAATGATTAGCGTAGCTGCTGTTCAGAATATTATATTAATGCTTTTGATCCGATTTAACTGTAGTATAAAAAGATAATTATAATGTGAATGCTTGGCTAAAGAGATGCGTCTTTAATCTAGTTTTAAACTGGGACAGCGAGTCTGAACCTCGAACAATATCAGGAAGACTATTCCAGAGTTTAGGAGCTAAATGTGAAAAAGCCCTCCCTCCTTTAGTGGACTTAGATATCCTAGGAATGACCAGAAGCCTAGAGTTTAGTGATCTTAAAGAGCGCGATGGATTGTAGGGCGATAGAAGATCCGTTAGATACACTGGAGCTAAACCATTTAGGGCTTTATAGGTTAGTAGCAATAGTTTGTAATTGATACGGAACTTCACAGGTAACCAGTGTAGAGATGATAAAATTGGTGTTATATGATCATATTTTCTTGACCTAGTAAGAACTCTAGCAGCCGCGTTTTGGACTAACTGTAGTTTGTTTATTGAGGATGCAGGACAACCAGCTAATAAAGCATTACAGTAATCTAATCTCGAGGTCATGAATGCATGAACTAACTTTTCTGCATCAGAAATAGATAGCATGTTACGTAGCTTAGCAATGTTTCTAAGATGGAAAAATGCCGTTCTTGTAACATATGAAATATGATTTTCGAATGTCAGGTTGCGGTCTAATATAACACCCAGGTCTTTTACTGTAGTGGATAAAGTGACAGGACATCCTTCCAAGGTAAAATTGTATTGTGAGAGGTTTTGTGGGCAGTTTTTTGGACCAATAAGTAACACCTCCGTTTTATCTGAATTTAATAGCAGAAAATTACACGTCATCCAGTATTTAATATCTTCAACACACGCTGTCAGTTTAGATAATTTAGCGTTTTCATCCGGTCGTGATGAAATATATAATTGAGTGTCATCAGCATAACAGTGGAAATTAATTCCATGTTTTCTTATAATATTACCAAGTGGCAGCATATATATAGAGAATAGCAGAGGGCCTAACACGGATCCTTGCGGCACCCCATAGTCTACTGACGTCATCTTTGATTTTTCCCCATGTAGACAGACAAAATGGTAGCGGTCTGATAAGTACGATCTAAACCAGTTTAATGCCTGTCCCTGAACACCAGTATAATTTTGAAGTCGATCTAAGAGTAGTTTATGATCTATAGTATCAAACGCAGCACTAAGATCGAGTAGAACTAGTATTGAGATACAGCCTTGGTCAGAAGCTAGAAGTAAATCATTTGTGATTTTAACGAGTGCAGTTTCTGTGCTATGATGCGGCCTGAATCCTGATTGAAATTTTTCATAGATATCATTTTCTTGCAAGAAAGCGCACAATTGAGCGGACACAACTTTTTCTAGTATTTTAGACATAAATGGAAGATTTGAAATTGGTCTGTAATTTGCTAGGTTATTATGATCTAATTGTGGCTTCTTAATGAGAGGTTTTATGACTGCCAACTTGAATATTCTTGGAACATGACCTAAAGATAAAGATGAGTTAATAATATTGAGAAGAGGCTCTTCCACTACAGGTAACAATTCTTTCAGTAGTTTAGTGGGTATTGGATCTAATAAACATGTTGTTGGTTTAGATGCAATGATAAGTTTATTTAGCTCTTCCTGTCCTATAGTTGTAAAGCGGTGTAGTAGTTCTTGACGGGCGATAGTTGCGGTTGAATCATAAGACATCATTAAAGATTGTACATTTACAATTTTGTTTCTGATGCTTTCTATTTTCTCAGTGAAGAAATTCATAAAATCATTACTACTAAACTGTAACGGAATATTTTGCTCAGGCGATGTTTGTTTATTTGTTAGTCTAGCCACGGTGTTAAATAAAAACCTTGGGTTATTTTGATTATTTTCTATTATTTTGCGGAGATGCTCAGCCCTGGCTGCTTTTAGGGCCTTTTTATAACGTGACATACTATCTTTCCACGCGATTCTAAAGACCTCTAAATTTGTTTGTTTCCATTTACGCTCTAAGTTACGAGTTTCTCTCTTGATAACATGTGTAGCACTGTTGTACCATGGTGCTTCAGTTTTCTCTCTAACCTTTTTTAATCTAATTGGTGCAACAATTTCTAATGTGCTAGATAAAATCGTGCTCATACTGCTAGCCATTTCCTCTAGTTCATCTGTTTGTTTGGGTTCACTGAGCAGCTGAGCCAGATCAGGTAAGCTATTTGAGAATCCATCTATAGTGGTTGGAAGGATTGTTCTGCCAGACACGGAAAGCACATTTCAAAGTAGAATAACGGGCTGTAGCATTGCTTTTCTGAGCAACGAGTATGTGAACATATTATGTTTACAGATATTTACAAAACATGGTATTTTTATGCTTTAGTACAGTCAAAAAAATTACATACAGCACCTTTAAGTAGTTATTGCTATAACAACAGCTCATATAGTGACCATGGCTGTCTACAACAAGGAAAAAAAATCAACAACAAAGCACCAGCTGTCTGCTTTCACTCACATTTAGTTTCAGCGTCAGATGGAGGGATTGTTTCCTCTGATCATGGCACATCAGACCTTTGCACATGTTTACATATTGGCACATGTGTGGCAAATAAAAGTTTTTGTTGTTTACATTAAGTTAGTTAGTTAGTAGTCCCACAAGGGGCAGTTTTATTAAGACGGTAAAGGCATCGTTTTCAAAAGTTAGAATTTTCAGGCTCTCAAAACACCATTGTCATGTAAATGAACGGCCAAAACGCTTAAACAGGCTTTTCATTTTTAGTTGAAAACTGTGTCGTGTAAACAGCCACACAGTTCATGTAGTATGATGTGCATGAGCTGTGGGAGAAGGGTCAGGTCAGTCACACTATCGCTGTGTTTATGCCGCTCATTTTACACACTCACATGATTCAAATGCATTGTTTATTTTGACTCCTGTAGCCCTGTTTGTTTTTTCTTTTTTCTGTTATGTATTTTTTTCCTCAGTTGCTTAGATGCACAAGCACTGTCAAAATAATATCAAAATAACCAAAGCATCTACATTGCCAGAAAATGTCAAATACTGACATCAGAATTTTACTCTATTGATTATAATACTTTTCATTAGTAGGCTTTCCTATAGCTCAAAAAGTAGAGCATGGCGCTAGCAACTCCAAGGTCATGGGCTCGATTCCCAGGGAAAAGCAAGAACTGACAAAATGTAAAATGTGTACCTTGAATGCAATGTAAGTCGCTTCGGATAAAAGCGTCTGCCAAATGCATAAATGTAAATGTCATTATTCAGCAGTTATACATGATGTTTTATAAACAAAGTTCAGGAGAACCACGTTCAGATAATTGACACAGGTGGTATTTCAGATATATCATCTTGATTCACTGGGATGCATCATGTTCCCTGGGGTCCACAAGTGTTTCGGATCTTTCAACATCAGACACCCTCTCCTAGGTGACCCAGTCAGGGTTGATCAGGCCCCAACCTGGTCCCATTAGCAACTGCCCATGGATCAGCTCTCTTAGCCACCTAGTGGCTTTTTATGCTGCTTCGCATATGGATTTGATGGCTGTTCTCTTTGCCACCCCTGTGATCCCCAGCCAGCTGAAAACTTTGCAAAGTGATCGCCATGCGAAGTCCCTACCTCTACTGGCTCACATTATTGCCCTGGCAAAGTCTCCACCAGATCCTGGTACTTTGCACATTTCCGCATTTGCCTCTTTCATCTGCTCTTCCCAGAGTACTGTAGGTTCCAGCATGATCAGCTGTTTTGTGGCCTCAGAGCTAATGATCATGTCTGGCTGGAGTGATGTTTTTGTACTGGGAACTTCAACTGTTTGCCGAGGTCAATTTTGATAAAAATAAAAAAAACCTCTGTGTAGAGGAGACCCGACCTTGTTTTAGCATGTACCTGGTGTTTCCCTCCAGCTTTCACAAAATGGATGACCTTTATGGGGGCACTTTATTTTTGCTGACATTTATGGCCTTAGCTATACTATCAGCAATTACCCTGAGCACCTGGTCATGGCACCAGCGGTAACGGCCTTCCCAAAAGGCCTTTGGGCAGCTGCTAAGAAGATGTTCCAATGAGCCTTATTTGGTAGTGTGTCACACATAGCCTGGACTTGACATGAAAGTAGTCTGCCTGCATGATGTTTATTGAGGTGATCTTGCGCTGAGATACGCCTTCCCATTTCGTCCATGCTCCCTGTTGCCTTTGCCCTACTACTCTACCAACTCGCTCCTCTTCCACACCTGCTCGGACTTCCTAAGGGATCAGGTGTTGACAATCTTTGCCCCGAGCTTTGCCAACTTGCACCTTTGGGAAATATCCCAAACCTGCTCTGCCAGTTGCCACATTTCCCACCAATTTCCGGGACTCCGCCACTTCTACTGCATTCTCCACCCTCCATTTTCTGCCTGTCCCCACCTCTATATTGGTGTGTCAGTCACAGAATGACCGCAACTTAGCTTAACTTTATGAAGTTTATGAATGCACACACACATACACACACAGAGACTGTTTTCTGAGACATGAGTTTGTGGTTGTCATTTGTTTATTATGATTATCAGTTACAGCTAAATAAGTGAATGAAATACCTGTTGTCTTTGTGCAGTGTTGTCTATCCCATAACTTTAAAACCTTGACAGGGAAACGTTGGCAGGAATCCTTTGTTCGACCAAGTTTAGAAATCTACTATTTATTGTTAATTGTGCATGGGTGTTTCAGGGACAAACGGCTAAGTTGCTTCTGTTAGATTTCCTGTTCAATGCACTGTACAGTAAATGCAATCTTTTTTGCATAAGAGAGTAGATTATTTATTTGAACGCTATTACCAAATGTTTCTTCTAGACTTGGTATTTATATAAAAATGTGTAAAGTGTTGTATGCGAATTTGTCACTCCCCATTGGATAGTGGTGCTGGCTGCCAGTATAAATGTGCTCGTCTTTGTTTAACCCTCTGGAGTCTGAGCTCTTTTGGGGCCCTTTAGAAGTTTTGAAATGCTCTTACATTTGTGTTTTTTTCAGCTGCTTATAAACACATTAATGGCAAAAGTGTAATTACACTGTATTCAGCACAAACCGGGCTACCAGAATATGTGAGCAACATGTATGTACATGCTTGTATTTTTGAGAGAAAAATGTTTATTCACAGATTTTGAAAAAAAAAAAAAAAAAATTTAAATTAAGGCCTCAAAACACACAACAGATATCTGTTCCCAAGACTTTTGACTCCTGTCTGTATTTGTATTGAGTTTTTTCTTTAAACTGATGTGAGAATCATTGAGCCTACTCATTCACATAAAACAATACACTGATTTAAAATTGGTCACCAAAATGACCAATTTTGATTCAAATTGAAACCGTGAGCAAACTGTCCCGTTACACCCCTAACGTAACGTATGCGAGGGGGTGCCACAAAATGGAGAAAATTTTCAAAGGGTGCCATGTCTGAAAAAAGGTTGGGAAACACTGGTCTAAATGTCCTATCACATGCATTTTAATTTGACTGCTTCATCGCTCGACCACATCAAAGCTGCTTATGGTGTCACTGGTAACACTTAATAAGGTATACATTAGTTAACTACATTTGTTAACATGAACTAATAATGAACTGCACTTATAAAGCATTTATTTATCTTTGTTAATTTTAATTTCAACATTTACTAATGCATTATTAAAATCTTACTAACATTAATGCACTATGAACTAACATGAACAAACCATGAACAGCTGGATATTATGAACTAACGTTAACAAAGATGAACTAATGCTGAACAGAGATGTTGTTCACGGTTAGTTCATGTTAACTAATGCAAAGTGTTACCGTGTCACTGCAGTAAAAAATGCTTTTCCAAAACTGCTCGCTGTCAGTGGAGCTGATGCAAAAATTCAGATGATATCAAGGCAGAAGTACTCAATAGGTTTGTATCGCTTTGTTATTATTAGTGTTTAACGCGCTGCCCTCAGGGCAGAAGTACTCAATAGGTTCGTATCACTGTGTTATTATTAGTGTTTAACGCGCTGCCCTCAGGGTAGAAGTACTCAATAGGTTCGTATCGCTGTTATTATTAGTGTTTAACGCACTGCCCTCAGGGTAGAAGTACTCAATAGGTTCGTATCACTGTGTTATTATTAGTGTTTTACGCACTGCCCTCAAGGCAGAAGTACTCAATAGGTTCATATCACTGTGTTATTATTAGTGTTTAACGCGCTGCCCTCAGGGCAAAAGTACTCAATAGGTTCATATCACTGTGTTATTATTAGTGTTCATCGCGCTGCCCTCCGGGCAGAAGCACTCAATAAGTTCATATCACTGTGTTATTATTAGTGTTCATCGCGCTGCCCTCAGGGCAGAAGCACTCAATAGGTTCGTATCACTGTGTTATTATTAGTGTTTAACGCGCTGCCCTCAAGGAAGAAGCACTCAATAGGTTTGTATCAATGTGTTATTATTAGTGTTTAACGTGCTGCCTTCAAGGCAGAAGCACTCAATAGGTTTGTATCACTGTGTTATTATTAGTGTTTAACGCTCTGCACTCAGGGCAAAAGTACTCAATAAGTTCATATCACTGTGTTATTATTAGTGTTTAACGCACTGCCCTCAAGGCAGAAGCACTCAATAGGTTTGTATCACTGTGTTATTATTAGTGTTTAACGCGCTGCCCTCAGGGCAAAAGTACTCAATAGGTTCATATCACTGTGTTATTATTAGTGTTTAACGCACTGCCCTCAGGGCAAAAGTACTCAATAGGTTCATATCACTGTGTTATTATTAGTGTTTAACGCACTGCCCTCAGGGCAGAAGCACTCAATAGGTTAGTATCACTGTGTTATTATTAGTGTTTAACGCACTGCCCTCAAGGCAGAAGCACTCAATAGGTTCGTATCACTGTGTTATTATTAGTGTTTAACGCACTGCCCTCTGGGCAAAAGTACTCAATAAGTTCATATCACTGTGTTATTATTAGTGTTTAATGCACTGCCCTCAAGGCAGAAGCACTCAATAGGTTCGTATCACTGTGTTATTATTAGTGTTTAACGCGCTGCCCTCAGGGCAAAAGTACTCAATAGGTTCATATCACTGTGTTATTATTAGTGTTCATCGTGCTGCCCTCCGGGTTGAAGCACTCAATAGGTTCGTATCACTGTGTTATTATTAGTGTTTAACCCTCAGAGCCCGACGGCATCGCCCACGACGTCACACGGCACCTCCGATAAATATCTATATTATTTCATGAAACTTTTATCGATTTTCTTACCGTTTTTTCCAGCAGAAAGCTAACGAGCTAGCCATCACGGGGGTGTCTTTGGTGTCTTTGTAGCCTTTACAGAAGGTTTTCTATCCAGCCTGGAACATGTGCATCTTTTTGGAGTTGTTCAGCAATAAATCAAAACGCTTACATCCAAGATATATCCACTTGATGTCCATAATTTATACATTTTCCGTCATTTTTGCCGCTAGCGCGATGCTAGCTGCCATTTTGGATGAGGGTTTGACCAATGACAGGCTGATCCGTCATCCACGTTGGTGTGCGTCATAACGCATTACCACAGCTCTGTTATTGTGGAGTAGAGACGCACGGCTAGTGTTGAGGAGATAGAGAGAGAGACGCGCTGCAGTTTTGAGGAAAAAGTTTGAGAAGAAAGTTTGTGGAGAAGTTCCTGATAGGAACTGTTTTGAGGCTTGGCACCAGTAAATATCCAAAATCCAAAGAGGCCAAAAGCGCCTGGACTTTTTTTGGAAAAATGTAAATAGTTTTGGTTCTGTATAAGTTATCATGTTTATTCCTGAGTTCCAGGACTCCAAAGACTTGAACAAACTGTTTTCCAGAGGAAATATGCTTAGCTTTTATTTATTTGTGTGTGTTTTCAATAAATATTTGAGTGATTCAATTTCCGTTTTATGTTTTCATTTGTCTTTATGGTCCCCTAAACTTATTTTACATTCAGGTGACATCAATGCAACACAAAAATTCTGACAGTGCTACTTGTCTTGAAAAAAAAGAGGTGTGTCAATTGTCTGTGCTCAACAGGGTTGATGTTTTACAAGCTTTTTTAGTAAATAACACCAGGCGGAAAATTAATTGTAAAAATACCCTTAGGTCTTAAAGGGTTAACGCGCTGCCCTCAGGGCAAAAGTACTCAATAGGTTCATATCACTGTGTTATTATTAGTGTTTAACGCACTGCCCTCAGGGCAAAAGTACTCAATAGGTTCATATCACTGTGTTATTATTAGTGTTCATCGCGCTGCCCTCCGGGCAGAAGCACTCAATAGGTTCGTATCACTGTGTTATTATTAGTGTTCATCGCGCTGCCCTCAGGGCAGAAGCACTCAATAGGTTCGTATAACTGTGTTATTATTAGTGTTTAACGCGCTGCCCTCAAGGCAGAAGCACTCAATAGGTTTGTATCACTGTGTTATTATTAGTGTTTAACGTGCTGCCCTCAAATCTGAGAGCTGTCTCACTCCTCCATAGGCTTTCAGAGGGAATGAAACTTGATGGCCTCTGACGAGAGTTCGCGGGAGTGCCACGACGCATGCGCGAGAACTGAGATTACGGCGTTCTTCTTCTACTACTACTTGTTACTGGCTGCTCACTCTTTCGGAGTAGGGTTAATCTCAGTTCTCGCGCATGCGTCGTGGCACTCCCGCGAACTCTCGTCAGAGGCTCAAATTGAACAACAATAATAGTGTGATAAAGTCGTTATTTTTGTTGTTTTTCCGCTCAAAAAGTATTTTCGTCGCATGATAGACTTAATACAGAGCCACTGTAGTCATTTGGACTCCTTAAATGACGTTTTTACTTACTATTCTGGGCCATCAAGTTTCATTCCCTCTGAAAGCCTATGGAGGAGTGAGACAGCTCTCAGATTTCATCAAAAATATACTAAATTATGTTCCGAAGATGAACGAAGGTCTTACATGGTTGGAACAACATGAGGGTGAGTAATTACTGACAGAATTTTCATTTTTGGGTGAACTAACCCTTTAATAAGAATCAATGTATATTTTATATGGAAGTCTATGTAGTGTTTTATTTTTACATTTATTAATTCAATTTTATACTTAAATGTTGCTGTACAGCTCTGAGCTGCCAGTGTAAATCTTTATAAATATATGTTTCTTTGATATTATACAGTACACTAGGAATGTGTACAAGGTTTTTTAAAAGTAAAGTTTTAAGTTTAAGTAAGGTTTTTCAAGTCTTTTAAGTAAAATAAAGAAAGAGTATTGCAATAAAAAAAAAAAAAAGCTTCCACCTTAAGCTCTTGCTATTCGGCTAAGAATAGAATAGCAAAAATCTGAACCGAACCGAAAACCGTGGTAAAAAAACCCGAGGTATGTATTGAACTGTGGACTTACTGTATTGTTGCATCCCTACTTTGTTCCTACATGAACTGCCTACCTCTTTGCACTTAAATAAAAAAAAAGACTTTGTGGTATTTGGCATATTAGTTTTTGGGGGGTTATTTTTCCTGTAAAGATATCGAGATATATATCATATATCGAGATATAGCAAAATATATAGAGATATATTTTTTGCTCCATATCGCCCAGCCCTAGTATAAAGTGTTTTAATTCTATAAAATATGGTGTAAAACCGCCAAAGTGCTGCCCTCTTAAGGTTGAACGGTGGCTACTGCAGTTGAATTTTCCTATTGGACGTTGTGGTACATCGTGACGTAGGATGGCACTTCCAACGGCTCACTATCCGCGCCCCTGGCACGAGTTCACCACGCCCTCAGAAATGTTTTCCCCAATCACATGATGTGAACGGCTTCACTCCAGTATGAACTGTCATGTTACATGAAGTAGAAACATTATGAATGAAACTGACTTGACACTTGCTTTAACATTGTATTGAAGAAAATGCAGTTAAATAATGCAGTTGTCAGTACACGTCAGGCTTTTCTTGCGATATTATTGCCGCCCGTCATGTGTACAGATAAGTTTCATACATGAGATGCACTTTCAAACCCTGACAGGCAAGTGATTGCCGTGGTAACGAACAACAATACCGTAACGTGCTGGCATATATAGTCTTTTATTTGAGGAAATCTGTTTTAGGCTATTAGGTCTGAACTTATTGGTCCTGCGCTGCTTATTGCTTCAGTTCATTTGAATGAAAATACATTGTATGTATATCAGATATCTGATCTATTGCTGGCGTCATTCCAGTCATTCTCCATCTTTGCGACTCACAAGTCAGACAGCTGTCAATCAATCAGTCACTGCGGGTCTCAGGTGCACGCCCTCCGCTCAGTCCCGCCCTCGGTTCATTCCCTCTGTCTCCGCTGGGCTCTGCCCACTTTTCCAGCATTTTTCAAAAATTGCCAGTGAGTGGAGTTAAGCACTGAACTGGGGTTTAGTTACCCTTTAGAGGGACAGTTCACCTCTAAAATAATATAATTATTTACTAGGCCTGTCGCGATTGGTCGATACAATCGACTGCGTCGACGCTGTTAATCAGTCGACGTCAATATTTGTCGTCGACTGGGTAAGTTGGATAATTGTAATAATTGTATTAGTACCGGTACTTTAAAAATGACAGCACTCTAATAAGAGCAGTATTTCTTAATGTGCGTCGATGTGTGACAGCAGGAGTGAAGACGTGTGTGTGTGTGTGTGTGTGTGTGTGAGAGACTGTTCACTAAACAATGGAAGCAGAACAGTCAAATATATACGCGCAGCTCAGGAAAAAGAACGCAACAGAAAAGTGCGGCGTGACCGGGACGTGCTCGCGCTGCCGGACTCGCACACGTCTTTCACTCAGACAGATCGTACAAATATGTACAAATGCACGTCCTGGCAAGTATTCAGGTAAACACAGTCGGATATGTCTTTAGTGAACATATACAGAGTTAAATGAGAAATCGGGTGTTACAATGAATTTGGTCCGTACAGCTCTTAAAGGGCCGGACCTAATATTCTGTGTGAAGCAGGGCAGGAACATGTCGGCCAAGTGAGTTTTTAGGTTTTTTTTAACCCTAAAACAATGATACAACAATGAATAGGGGTGTAACGGATCGCAGTTGATCCGTACGGATCACGACCCACGGTTCTGCACACACGTGACCCGCAGATTTATTGCACTCTTTTTTTTTAGCTTGTGGATTAACCTGAATTGTTTAGCGATCGCAGACTAAAAACAGTTTTTCTGCCGAAAATGGTTTTTAAAGTAATCTTGTTCCTTTAAACTCGATGCTGAGTTTCAGAGAAACACATGTGTTCACGTGAACAGGGCATGTTAATCAGTCAACAGTGGCTAGCGGAGAAGTAGAAGAACTTGAAAAGCCCCCCGCATTATTCAAATCACGTGTATGGGAGCATTTTGGCTTCCCCGTAAAATATAAAATGACGGAAGAAGGGTGGTGGACAAAACTCTAACAGTATGTTGGCACTGTGGCACGAGAAAGCCGTATGAAAGTGGCGCATACATCGAGCATGGGACCTGCTGACGCTCGTTTCACACATACTCTGTTTGCAGTGCGTATGCGTTGCGTATTTTTTCCGTACCCATGTTAACGGATACAGCTTTCACACTGCACGCGGCTTCGGCCACGTTTACATCTTGTTGAGTACTTCTGCCCTGAGGGCAGCGCGTTAAACACTAATAATAACACAGTGATACGAACCTATTGAGTACTTCTGCCCTGAGGGCAGCGCGTTAAACACTAATAATAACAGCGATACAAACCTATTGAGTACTTCTGCCCTGAGGGCAGCGCGATACACACTAATAATAACACAGTGATACAAACCTATTGAGTGCTTCTGCCTTGAGGGCAGGGCGTTAAACACTAATAATAACAGCGATACGAACCTATTGAGTGCTTCTGCCCTGAGGGCAGTGCGTTAAACACTAATAATAACAGCGATACAAACCTATTGAGTGCTTCTGCCCTGAGGGCAGCGCGTTAAACACTAATAATAACACAGTGATATGAACCTATTGAGTGCTTCTGCCCTGAGGGCAGCGCGTTTAACACTAATAATAACAGCGATACAAACCTATTGAGTGCTTCTGCCCTGAGGGCAGCGCGTTAAACACTAATAATAACAGCGATACAAACCTATTGAGTAGGGATGGGCGATATCTTTTCGTTTGCGATATACCGGTAAAAATTCTTCCCACGATAAGAATTTGTCTTCCTGCGATAATAACGATAAAGCCTAGTTGATGGCGCGACCCATCCGCACAGTGCCGCCGCTGGCCGTGTTGATGCCCTAAGCGTTATTACTTTATGATGGCCGCAGTGGCTGCGTTCGTCACTTTGTATAGCTGAACTGGGGTTGGAGAGAGAATTTTTTTGGTGGTGCCCTAAGCGCAGCACTCGGTGCCCTACGCGCAGTGCGTGATGTGAGCGGCGGCATGAATCCGCATCTCACGTGCAGAGCGAAAACAACTATAGTGGAAGCTGCGGAAGAGTTCATAGCTAAACGAGGGGCTACCTGAGGGCAATCTGAACATGTACATACAGATGTATTTTCACGCGCTGAGCACTTGGACTGAGCGCTTAAGAGATTCGCTCTGTCTCAATCGATCGGTAAAGCATACTATTTCAGTTCAACTCAATGAATGCGCAGTGTATTTGACGCACATTAAACACTAGTGTGAGGCGCGCGACTGAGAGCGCTCAGTGTTTCACACACACTCAGAGAGTGAGAGAGAGTCTTATACCACACAGAATTGACGTGCTACATGTAAACAATATCCTTTGTTGTATTTTCCTGTAAAATAATGGAATTATTTGGAATTATTCAGCCTTTCATGAACAGGAAGAAACGAATGCACAAACAGGAATCTCATTGGCTGGCGTGCACCTATTACTGTGCCTATTTTGATTTCAGCAAATCAGTTTGAATGAGCACTGACAACGTGATTAATATTAGTGCAGTTTATTTTTATTAGTTGAAGAATTCGTGGTAATATTATCTTATCAACTCAAATTACTGAAGTTCTATCAGTAAATCATTATTTGTAAATTTTTTGTAATCTGAAGACATGGTTGGAATAATTCAGTGTTTCCCCTACCATTGTTTTGGGGGGGCGCCCCGCCCTCCCAAAACGACCCCCCGCCCCCCCTGAATGAATGACAAAAAATATTTGTCATTACGGTCGACAATAAGAATTGCCCGATGGTCCAGTGCCAGCGTGAAAGACACTCGGGCCAGAGCTGCATCTTCACGAAAACTGATTATTTGCGCATTTTTAAGCCTTGCCAATTTAAATATTCAAGTGCTCATAGACGAGAAAGTGTGTCTCTCAGTTTGATACTCGCGAAGCGCAGCAACACAACACACACACACACACACGCACGGCGTGTATTAGGGGGCCTACCGTATAACAGTGAACACACATGGAAAGCCGGAAAATATCGTCATTGGCTATATAAATATTGAGATAACAAAAGACAAAAAAAAATATATCACTCACTGCTCTTGACTGAATAACTTTTAATAAGGGTTAATCTGTATTTATATGCAGTGACATATAATTTTATTCAGACTATGCAGTGATATTTTACATTTGATTACTATTTTTGTACCTGACAATCTAGTTTAGACCTACATGAAAATAACTGTTTATTTCATTTGTATGTTTGTTCTGCTGTATTTATTTGTGCTTTTGCTCATAATTTGATTATTTGTTCTTATTTTATTACTGATGGTCTTTAACAATGTAAAAAAATTATATGAGTTAGGATATTAGTTTTTAGAGTCATAACCTTATTTATTAAGCTTATATGGCTCAAAAACAATACTAGGCCTATTTTATTTTATTTGTCGTTTTTTCTGTGGTGGGGTCAGTGAAAATTCTGGCAGGGCAAGTAAAAATTTGAACCCTTGAAAAAAATCCTTAGCATTGAGCCCTGAAATATACCACCATAAATAAATGTTGTTTATATTTATTCACCAAATTAATTAATTTATTGTCTATGGCAACACCACGTATCCAAAACACTCCCGCTCCAGCACACTAGTAGTTTCGGGAGGTCCCCCCCCCCCCCCCCCCCCCCCAAAAAAAAGCTGTAAACCTAGGGGAAACACTGTAATTACTTTTGCTGTTTCTGCTATTTTTACCACTGTTTGCACAATGAGTGTATGAATAAATACAGAATCGGTTTACATTTAAAACTTGTCATTGATTTGAATTATTATTGTTTGTATTGTGTGATGTTTCTCAGCACAGTTGCACTATTTAAACATTACCTGCACTTTTACAGAAGACAATTATATCTGCAAATTTTCCATTTCTGAAAAGGCTGGTGTGGAATTTTACATAAATTTTTTTTTTATATATATTATGTATTATAGGAGCCTATTTGATGACAGGTACGTTTTACTTAAGATCATTGTTTGTTTTTCTGAGTCCTCACTTGTATCCAAAAACATGGGGAATGATACTACATTTATCGTCATTGATATCGTTATCGCAATAAATACTAGAAAATATCGGGATACATTTTTAAGTCCATATCGCCCATCCCTACTATTGAGTACTTCTGCCCTGAGGGCAGCGCGTTAAACACTAATAATAACAGCGATACAAACCTATTGAGTACTTTTACCCTGAGGGCAGCGCGTTAAACACTAATAATAACACAGTGATACAAACCTATTGAGTACTTCTACCCTGAGGGCAGCGCGTTAAACACTAATAATAACAGCGATACAAACCTATTGAGTGCTTCTGCCCTGAGGGCAGCGCGTTAAACACTAATAATGACACAGCGATACGAACCTATTGAGTGCTTCTGCCCTGAGGGCAGCGCGTTAAACACTAATAATGACACAGCGATATGAACCTATTGAGTGCTTCTGCTCTGAGGGCAGCGCGTTAAACACTAATAATAACAGCGATACGAACCTATTGAGTGCTTCTGCCCTGAGGGCAGCGCGTTAAACACAAATAATAACACAGTGATATGAACCTATTGAGTACTTTTGCCCTGAGGGCAGCGCGTTAAACACTAATAATAACACAGTGATACGAACCTATTGAGGGCAGCGCGTTAAACACAAATAATAACACAGTGATATGAACCTATTGAGTGCTTCTGCCCTGAGGGCAGCGCGTTAAACACTAATAATAACAGCGATACGAACCTATTGAGTGCTTCTGCCCTGAGGGCAGCGCGTTAAACACTAATAATAACACAGTGATATGAACCTATTGAGTACTTTTGCCCTGAGGGCAGCGCGTTAAACACTAATAATAACACAGTGATACGAACCTATTGAGGGCAGCGCGTTAAACACAAATAATAACACAGTGATATGAACCTATTGAGTGCTTCTGCCCTGAGGGCAGCGCGTTAAACACTAATAATAACACAGTGATATGAACCTATTGAGTACTTTTGCCCTGAGGGCAGCGCGTTAAACACTAATAATAACACAGTGATACGAACCTATTGAGTGCTTCTGCCCTGAGGGCAGCGCATTAAACACTAATAATAACAAAGCGATACGAACCTATTAAGGGCAGCGCGTTAAACACTAATAATAACACAGCAATACGAACCTATTGAGGGCAGCGCGTTAAACACTAATAATAACAAAGCGATACAAACCTATTGAGTACTTCTGCCTTGATATTGTTACAAACCCCTATTGTAAGATGCTCGTTAAATAAGGGGTCCGAACATAAAAGGAAATGCGAGGCCAAAAGCAATTTATTATATATATTTATATAAACCATTTATTATAAGACTGGAAAATGATTGCACACACTCACATCTCTCCTTCCTTACTCTCCACATGTAACAATAACACTTAACTGTACCATAGTCAACATATACTTCACAGACACTGACAGATAGATCAACCCCAAAAGAACACATAGAACACAGCTTGTCTTCAACGGCTGGCTGGACATCATGACGCACACGGGATTCACCGCTGCGCGCCTCATTCTGGTTCAATCCTCTCTTATATACTCTGGCAGGAGCGATTAGAGCGATGGGACACAGGTGTGCAGGGGCGGAGCCTAACACTCAGAAGAGAAAAAACTAATCAGACCACAAACACACAATTCAAATACAACACTCATAAGGCTTAGGCCGTAACAATATCATCTGAATTTTTGCATCAGCTCCACAGACAGCGAGCAGTTTTGGAAAAGCATTTTTTACTGCAGTGACACGGTAACACTTTGCATTAGTTAACATGAACTAACCGTGAACAACATCTCTGTTCAGCATTAGTTCATCTTTGTTAACGTTAGTTCATAATATCCAGCTGTTCATGGTTTGTTCATGTTAGTTCACAGTGCATTAATGTTAGTAAGATTTTAATAATGCATTAGTAAATGTTGAAATTAAAATTAACAAAGATAAAGAAATGCTTTATAAGTGCAGTTCATTATTAGTTCATGTTAAAGGTCCCATGGCATGAAATTTTCATTTTATGAGGTATTTCAACATTAATATGAGTTCCCCTAGCCTGAATATTGTCCCCAAGTGGATAGAAATGTTGATCGGTGTAAACCCGAGTTCTGGCTGTCTCTCTCTGCCTTTGAGAAAATGACAGGCCAGACTAGCCAATCCTGAAGCCTCCTGGTTTGACGTCCAAGCAGGAACGGTTTCCTCCCTTTCCCCCGCCCAGAGAATCTGGCACGCCCATGCAAACACTCGAGATCATTAACGTTACTTGTGAACGAGTGAACTGGCAGTTTCTCAGTGTTTGGATGTACAAATGAAAACAGAAGTCTTTCTTCAGTTCCTTCTGATCTGTGATCATTGATTTCTGATGTGTAGCTAATTATTTATTATTCGTGCACACGCTGCGGCTTCTCTCTCTCCCGACAGAACGGTGTTTTCGTGTTTTCTATCTTGTGAGTCAGTGTTTTGTACGTCCTCGTCGCGTCTATCTGTTCTAAAATGTGCATACAGTCTTTTCTGTTTAACATCAGCAGTCACATCTTTAGAGATAAACTTCACGCACGCCGAAGCTCGGCCTTCAACATCCCCGACCCCCAGTACTGCATCTGGCCCACAGCGGAGGCACCAAACGCGGCGTGAGATTAAGCAGAAGGGGGGTAAGCGTGAGGGTATCTGGGCTAGGCTAGCCAGCTTTCCCCACAATAAACTGGATTACATTCGATTACTGCTGTTGTGTCTTTGTTTGCGCTGTGTAAGTTACTCAATGCGCATCACTGACGCTATTCATATGATTGGAACATATCTAGAAATAATGCTTTAATCAAACTTACTAACTCGTTCATCTCGCTGTAATGGTACATTGCATGTGTTACAAAGTTGGTAGAATAATGATGAAGAGGACTCGGTGTGACTGGGACTCGTGTTTATTCAGAACTCTCAGATACAAACACAATAAACTCGCGCTGACAGACAACGCTCTCATAACTCAGTAGTTACTATAAATAACTTTGTTAGCAATCGCTCCGTCTCCGTGATGTCCTGTTCGCGAACGAATCATTCTTTTGAATCGGTTCTTTTTAGTGAACCGAACCAGTTCACCAAATCGGACTGAATCGTTCTAAACGGTTCGCGTCTCGAGTCAGCGCTGATCCATAATTTACTAACTTTCTGACATGAGTGACAGCCCCTCTGACTAGAAATAAACTAATAACCTGAAGTATATTCTAGTAACTACAACAGTTCACCCTGAACTGAGACATGCTGAGAGAACTGATGTGAAGTGAACACAGGTCCATCTGTCTCTGGCAGACTCGTGCCTGCTCGTGCCTCGTTAAACCACGCCCCCTCCGCTCATTTAAAATGCAAAGATGTCAGCCAATCACAACAGTGGGCGTTTTTCCTGAAGTCTCACAGCAGACACGCCTCTTGAAGCAGGGCAGTCAGCCACAGGGCAAACAGCAGTATAGAAAAATGCCTTTTATTTCTAAATTATGACATTTTATGATGTAAAAATCATACTAACAATATAAGTACACCTCAGGAAACACTATAAAATAATAGAAAAATGCCATGCCATGGGACCTTTAACAAATGTAGTTAACTAAAGTATACCTTATTAAGTGTTACCAGTGACACCATAAGCAGCTTTGATGTGGTCGAGCGATGAAGCAGTCAAATTAAAATGCATGTGATAGGACATTTAGACCAGTGTTTCCCAACCTTTTTTCAGACATGGCACCCTTTGAAAATTTTCTCCATTTTGTGGCACCCCCTCGCATATGTTACGTTAGGGGTGTAACGGTACAGTTTGCTCACGGTTCGGTTTGTATCACGGTTTTAGGTTCACGGTTTCGGTACGGTTCAGTATTTCCTATGTTCAGGGAAAAAATAACTACTGTCAAATAAAAATAAAGAAAATAATAAGAACAAATAATTTAAATACAAGCAGCAGCACAAATAAATACTATTGAGCAAAGATACTCATAAAATAAACTATGCTTTTCAGGTTTTTCAGGTAGGCCTATATCTATCATTAGTTTTCAGGTAAAGAAATTGATCAAATGTAAAATAACATGGCATATTTGACTGTATAAATGAAAGATTAATGCTATTAAACTTACAAAAGCTATTCAATCAAGAGCAGTGAGTGATGTCCTTGTCTTTTGTTGTTTGACATTAAACAGACAGCAGTAAAGGCTACTGCCCCTTTAAGACTGCCCCTTTAAGACCTAAAGCTTGGATATGCGCCGTCTTTCTCGACTGTATAAAGTTTACTTAAGGCATATACAGACTATGTCTGCTAGAATACTCATCAAGATGGACATGTTGACATACTTAGTTAACTAATTTATACCTTGTTAAGTGTTACCAGTGATACCATAAGCAGCTTTGATGTGTTCGAGCGATGAAGCAGTCAAATTAAAATTCATGTGATAGGACATTTAGACGATGATTATTAGCTCTGTGCATTTCTAATGTTCGCTAATTATCTTAGTAAACGTTGGAGGATGTTGAAATTTTAACAAAATTGAAAGTAAATACACTTACCTTGTTATGAATGCATTCTCTCCAGATCAGCGATAACGGCTCAGTCTGGGGGATTCCCTCCACACGTACAAAACTCTTGGCCCGCCTCTGCTTCAATTTCATTGGTTGAATCTGTAAACCAATAATTTTCCTTTCTGCCCTCAGAACATGTTTGAGTAAGTAAAACTCCCATCTGCACATAGTGTCATCCAGATGCTTCGCCAGATCTGATTTGATTTCTGTCAAAAACCACTTCACCTCCTCTCGCAGCTCATACAACCGCTGTAACACCCGCCCCCTGGAGAGCCAACGAACTTCAGTGTGCAGAAGCTGTTCGTGCCCTGACCCCATCTCCTGGCAGAGGACCCCAAACAAGCGAGAGTTTAGCGGCCGTGATTTGATGAGATTTATAATTTTCTCGGATTGGTTCAGCACTGAATCAAAGAGAACCGGCATTTTTTTAGTAGCTAGTGCTTCGCGATGGACCATGCAATGTGTCCATTTCACAAGCGGAGCTACTTGCTGAACGCGAGAAGCTAGGTCACGCTCACGCCCCATCATTGCTTGCGCACCATCCGTGCATAGACCAACGCATCGGTCCCAAGCAATACCATTTTCACGGATAAAAATATCAAGGACATTGAAAATGGCTTCTCCTGTAGTGTGCGACTGAAGAGGCCAGCAAAACAGGACATCCTCCTCAATCGCCTTGTCCCGCAGATACCTGACATAGGTTAGGAGCTGTGCCTGCCCAGCAATATCAGTGGATTCGTCCAGCTGCAGCGCGTAGTAAGGACTCTTTTTTACGAACTCTATCAGTTGCTCTCTGATATCATTGGACATGTCTACAATTCTCCTAGCGACTGTGTCATTGGACAGTGGTACTACACCGAGTTTGGCTGCTGCACTATCGCCTATCATTATTCTGCACATTTCTTGCGCTGCCGGCAAAATGAGAGTCTCGGCGATTGTATGCGGTTGACCCAGTTTACCGATTCTTTTGGCCACTACATACGATGCTTCCAAACACTGTTTAGACACAGTGCTGTGCACTGAAATGGTTGCCTGTTGCTGATGGAGGCCATCAAGCTTTCTTTTAAAATATTCAGCCGGTTTATTTTTAATGCCAGCATGCTTTGTTTCGAGGTGCCTTTTTAATTTGCAGGGCTTCATACTGTCGTTTGCCAGCACCTCGGCACACATGACACACTGAGATTTCAGATCAGCCGTGACTGTAAACCCAAACTGCAGGTATGCTTCATCGTACCTTCGAAGCTTTTTTGCAGCTGGTGGTGCGTCGGTTGGCTTGTTGGTCCTCACAAGAAATTTCTCTATTTTTGTTATGTGTTTTCAATAAAGTTTAGGCAATATGTAACTGTGTGTGTGGCTATGTTGAGAGACGTATCAGGGGCTAATCAGTCAGCACTTAGGCACGATCTTTAATTAAACCAACAAAATCATTATTTTGCAGATAATTCAGATTTTATTTTAATACTTAACGATTGTAGTCCTCCTCAGTGTGCGTGTGTGTGTGTGTGTGTGTGTGTGTGTGTCTTAGTCGCGTGGTTAGTTTTAGCTAAGTGTAGCTACTGCCTAGCAGTTAAAAAAAAATACTGGCTAGGGCTGAGATTTGATCTAATCTTTAACAAGAATGTTTGTGGGTTTAGTCTTTAAAAAGACTGTTGGGGTTTTGTGGTAAAGGCCTATGTAAATCGAGATTGATAACAGACTAGCGAGAGCTGGCACAAGCGAACTTGGCAAGAGACTAGACTAGAGTGAATGGAGTGCTATGTCGTGAGTCAATTTAAATGCAGTGATTTATTTTTGTGTGAGAGTGAGAGAACATTTACATTTACACCCCGCTCTGTAAGCCAGGGCGGGAATGGCGGCGGCCATGCGCATGCGCGATTCATTTGCAGCCTGGACGCGGAGGATGTGTGTCTCCTCTCTGCTCTGACTGCAGGCTGGGACTGCTGCACGAGGCTACTAAAAGACTGACCGCCTGTGAGGGCTTTTGGACGGGAGAGGGGCTCACGGCAGCACCCGCTGCTCGTTGAGCACAGTAGGCCTAACTGCAGAGTGATTCGTGCTTTCGAGTCTCCAAAAACCACAAAAGTCTCCAAAAACACCAGTAAAAATCGCTGGATTTGCCGCTTTTGACAACAACAAAAAAAGTCGCAAGGAGGATGATTTTTTTTAATTTATAATCAGTGCTTGAAGTGGGGGAAAAAAAGTTATATATATATATATATATATATATATATAAACTAAATACGACCTCACGTTTTACGTTAGCAGCCTCTGAAACTTCCGTCCGTCATAAAAATTAATTCGGATGGTTCGATTTTCTGCATTTTTCGTATCCGTAGCAAATATTTTGAGAGCCACCAAATGACGAATATGAAAAAACGAATACGACAGTTTCGGACTCAGTCAGGGTGCAAGGACCTTAAACTTTTGAGGCTTGCGCAGCTTCTCGAGGAGAAATCAAACAAATGAGCGCCATTTTCTAAAGTCTATGAGCGCAGCACACACAAATAAACTAAATTGACATACTGCAGTTAAATTTCAAAATGTGGTATTTTTATATATCACACGCCCTGACGACCAAGAGAGCTGACCATTTACCATCACCTCACGATTGAAAATGTGACACTGATTTCATATGACAGTTCAACAAACAAGTTAATAATATTGAGTCACTTACATTTTAGACAAAATAATGACTGTTTTGGTCTATTTTAACAGCGAAAATAGATCGGATGAATCCAAACAAGATCACAGCATAGTAGCGCATCTCAGAGCAACACTCAATCATGTTTTGAATGATTCAGTGTTTTGAACGAGTTGGTTGAGTCAAAAATTCAATGACCCATTCACAAACATCTGTCTCATTCTTGATGAATCGGCCGTTTGAATGAACGACTCAATGACTCGCTTAATAAAACCGCTTATCCCCTGCATTTGCGCTCAGTATCGACAAACCAATCAAATTTGTTCAAAACTTTTTTCTTTTCTTTTTTTAAAAGTCCAAACACATTTTAATTTTGATTCAGGAGTTATGTATATACAAAACTATAACTTTGTATGACAGTAGTTTAGTGATAAAAAAAAAAATCACAATTTTTTTTTTTCTCCCATCCTGTAGCGGTAGCCTACATAGCTATACAATAGCTATGCTATTTTTGAAAAATTACATTTTATTCATATGTAATGATATGTCCTCTGTAGTTGACACCAGGACTGAGTTGTTAAAAAAATAAAATGACATGAAATTGCATGTATAGGCAAAAACAATGGGATTTATTTTTAATTCACCAATCAATTTTAAGGTTTCAGGATTTTTTTTAAACAAACTTTGTTTAAAGATGATTCTGAACTATGTCATGAAAGATACAACGAAATGCATTGATATACCATTTTACTTTATGAAATATGTGGGTAAAATGGTCATACTTGGATTTTCCCATTCAATGCAATGTATCTATACACTGCATCTAATTTGCATATTAATGTGTTCTTTGTGTAAATGAAAAAAAATAAGTGTAATAATGGGAGTAATAATTGGCAACATTTTCATAATAATATCTAATATTTCATAGGAATATTGATATTTAATTTATTTCCCTGTTCACTTGTTATGTCTCCAAAATGCCTGATAAACATGATTTAAATCATGGCGTCCACTACAGTAGACATTTATGAAATCAATGCCGTTTTGTAACAGAAAGTCATATTTTGATTAGAAATCCCCTTAACATTTTCCTGAGATGTTGATTAATAACAAACAATTTGAAAATTAATCCGATTTAAATTATAATTAAAAGATATTATCATATTTCCATAAGACTGCTAAACATTAATGTCAGCCATTTTTAAAGACCAAGAAGTTGTTGTTGTCCTGGTGAAACCTCCAAACATTTGGTATCTCTGCAAAGCCCTGAATGTGCTCTATACAGGACAGTGACATGTGACATGTATGATGTCAGAGAAATTCCCTAAAATATAACGTCCACTACAGTGGACAAAAGTCTAGTCGTGGGTCCCAGGAGGATAAGTATATAAGTATATATCATTTTATAATTTACAATATACAATGTGGTTTTTAATTATTTATTCAGGGGGTTCCTGACCTGTGTGAGCCTCCTGAACTCTCTTACCTGATGAGACAGGTAAGAACCCTATACCCACAGTGGGGCAGTGAGGTGGAATGCAGCTGCTGAGGTGGCTCTCTCTTAGAGGCGGCCCGCAGCGGGTCTGAGTGTGCTGTGCAATGCTTACCTGGTTCCACAGGTGGACAGAAGTAAGAAGGCTTGGTTGCGTCCTCGAACCATCCGTTGGCAAAGGAGGAGGATGAGTGTGGTCCGGCATTGGACCGTCCACAGCTCTCTGAGCCCCCTTGGGACCCAGAGATAGAGGAACTTTTTGAGAATTTGGGTACCCAGAATTTAGACTCAAAAGATGATGCCTAGCCCTCCTCCGGGGAAGAGCAGCCTGACCCATCTCCGGTTCGCCTGACTCAGGGGTGATGTTTCACCGAACGCTTAAACAGCTGCAGAGACAGGTGGTGCCATGACGCTTTGACTTTGATCACGGTTAGTCAACATGCACAGCTCAACCCCGGCTCAGAACTACCCTCGTGCATTAAGAGTGCAGTGCAGAGGTGGTCTGCACACAGCCACCCCACCGTTGAGGGTAGTGAGAGAGGAAAAACTTTTTATGTAGTTTTGGCACCTTTAGTGTTCCATATTTTTGGCACCAAAGTAGTTCCGTGTTGCCAAGTTTTCCATGAGCACACACCATTATAGTGGGCTCCACATCATCGTCATTTCCAGAGCACAACAGCCCTGTCCGATGCAGCGATTGACATCTGATCCTCAGCTGGAGCCTCGAATGAAACGCTAGGTTCCACCATAAGAAGGACCAGCAATTCCATCTAGAAACTGCACAGCTCCGAAATAAAATATTTCACCGAAATAGACCTCTCCTGATGGCCACTAGAAAGGGCAGAACGGGAAAGAGGCAAGGGGACAGCGCACAGAGAGCGCTGAGGAAGTGCTGGGTTGCTGTGACAACCCATGCTGCAGCCCGGTGTAACACCACGCCAGCAGAGGGAGCCCTCACCGGAGTATTGACTGGTGTCACCCCCTCCACTAACTCTGCAGTTACATCCGGTCTTGTAGCAATATAGCCTAGCCATGCTAAATAGTAGTTGCAAGTATTGCCAGTTTATTTTGCATTACCGAGCGTATCCTTGCTAAAGCCTGTTTGCCTATAGTGTGTGACCTATTGCCTGTTTCCAGGATTTCCATTTGTATTGCCCTTGTGATTTATCGTTCTGGACTGTACTGCTCACTGTGTACCTAACCTTCTGCCTGCCTTAAATAAACTACCGCTTATGGATTCTACATCAGCCTTCGCGTCGTCACAGAATACTTCACCACATATGAATCCAACAGAAATTTCTGAGCTTCAAGCGGCATTCGCTTATCAAAGCAAATTCCTCAAGGGTTACCAGGAGCAACTGGGCAAACTACAGTCCCCTAATGAATATCTCACGCATTATATCCGATCACTCCCAGTGCCCACACAGAAGATGGTAAGCCTCGGTTTGCCTAATAAGTTTGATGGCTCGGCAGAACAATGCCGAGGGTTTATTCGTCAAGTCGAAATTTATTTTGAGAATCAGGAAGACCAGTTTGATAGCGATAAAAAGAAATGTGCTTTCCTCTTGTCATTGCTCACGGGCAGAGCTATTGATTGAGCCTCAGCTGTTAGGGAATCAGACCGATCGTTTCGGACGTCCTACAGTTACTTTATTAAACAGCTATGAGCCGTGTTCGAATATCCCGCGGGGAGCAAAGATATTTCTTCACAGCTGCTGCTCATGAGACAAGGTAACCGCGCTGTCGCTGACTATGCCATAGAATTTTGCATGCTCACGGCTCAGAGTGATTGGAATGATGCTTCACTCAAGGCTGTGTTTCAGAAAAGCCTGATGATTGAGCAGCAAACTGAGCTTGTCTGCAAAGGAGAGAACTGTTGCTTTTCTGATTATGTAACTCTGGCAATCCAAATTGATAATCTCTTTGCAAAATGCTCCTAAACAAAGACCTACACGTTTCCCACAACCATTCATTTCAGCCAAAAAAGCATCTCAGTCATTCAGCCAAGCTTCATCCACAAGTCCATTAGAAAGTCAGCCTACTCAAGAGCGCATGCAGCTTGGTTTCACGAAGCCCTCTGAAGAGGAGAGATTACGCCGTCTCAGAGACAATCTTTGTTTTTACTGTGGCGAGGCAGGCCATCTTATTAACCGTTGCCCACAGAAGGCCCGGAGGGCCACAAGCACAAGCAGCCAGGTGAGTTTGGACCATTTGTTATTACCTCACTCCAATTCATTCATGCTCCCTCTTAGAATCGGTATTGAAGATTCCTTTTTTGATTTCACAGCTCTGGTTGACTCAGGAGCTGTGCTCAATCTCATCCACTGGGACCTTGTCAACAAATACCAGATTCCTACCCAACCCTGCAATCTACCCATAAAGATCAACGCGGTAAATAACAAACCCATCAGAGATGGCATTACTCATCAAACGCTGCCCTTGCAACTTCACATTGGGTAATTACATCAAGAAACCATCTCCTTCTATGTTATTGAATCACCTCGTTACAACTTCATCCTGGGACATCCATGGTTGTCGACTCACGATCCTGTAATCTCCTGACATCAGGGTGAGCTCAATCATTGGTCACCGTTTTGCCACGCTCATTGTTTGAACACCCCCGTTGTCAAGTCATGTCTCACTACCAGTATTGAAAGCCCTGAAACTAAGCACTCCATACCCATTCCCCCTGACTATAAAGATTATTTATAAGTGTTCAGTAAAGTGAAGGCCAGTAAACTACCGCCACATTGTCCCTGGGATTGCGCTAGAGACTTGTTACCTAGTTCCATGCCTCCCAAGAGTAAAGTTTACCCTTTGTCACGCTCAGAAACACAAGCCATGGACGAATACATTGAAGAAGCCTTAGACTTCGGCTTCATTCGTCCATCCACTTCCCCAGCCGCAGCTGGTTTCTTTTTCGTAGAAAAGAAGGATGGTGGCTTACGCCCTTGCATTGACTATAGAGGCTTGAACAATGTCACAGTTAAATTCTAATACCCGTTACCATAAGTTCCTGCGGCCCTGGAGCAACTCAGGGAAGCCACCATCTACACCAAATTGGATCTTCGGACTGCGTACAATTTAATCAGGATCCGTGAGGGCGTGAATGGGGACAGCCTTCCTCACCACTAGGGGACATGCACTACGAATATCAGGTGATGCCGTACAGCCTGTCTAATGCACCAGCAGTGTTCCAGTCATTCATTAATTAAATCTTTAGAGATCTTTTGAATCATTGTGTTGTCGCTTACATTGGTGATATTCTCATCTATTCGAAATCTGAAGATGAACGTGTTAAACATGTCACAACTGTCCTGTCCCGACTGCTTGAGAACCAACTGCACGTGAAAGCAGAGAAGTGCGAGTTTCATGTCAAGCAGACAACATTCCTGGGTTATAATATCAGTCATCAGGGAGTAGAAATGGACGACTCGAAAGTAAAGGCAGTCACAGAATGGGCCCTGTCAACCACTATCAAGGAACTGCAAAGATTCCTCGCATTTGCAAATTTTTACTGCCGTTTCATTCAAAATCATAGCCACATTGCTGCACCCCTGACATCACTACCGAAGGGTAAACCCTCCATGCTTAAGTGGAACGAGAAAGCCAACCACGCATTTGCCAGCCTGAAGGAGAGTTTCACAATGGCCCCCATTCTCAAGCATCCAGATCCCAACTTGCCATTTGTAGTAGAGGTGGATGCATCGAACTGTGGCATTTGGGCAGTCCTGTCTCAACGGCATGGACAGCCGGGAAAACTCCACCCTTGTGCTTTTTAATCCCCTGCAAACTTACAGCCGCAGAAAGGAACTATGATATTGGCAATAAGGAGCTGCTCTCAAAAAAGGCAGCAATCGAAGAATGGAGACACTGGCTAGAAGGGACCATCCACCCCTTCCTGGTAATAACAGATCACAAGAACTTTCCAGCGGCTATCCTGCCTCCATCTGTAATTATTGCTCCAGTTACTTGGGATTTAATGGAGGAACTTCAACAAGCCCAACAACAGGAACTTATACCTGCAAACTGTCCTCCCAACAAACACTATGGGCCCTATTTTAACGATCTGAAACGCTAGTGTCAAAGCGTGAAGCGCAAGTAACTTTGTGGGCGGGTCTCGGCGCTGTTGCTATTTTCCCGGCGGGATAAATGGCTCTTGCGCCCGGCGCAAATCTAAAATGGGTTGGTCTGAAGTAGCTTCATTATTCATAGGTGTGGTTTGGGCGTAACGTGAATAAACCAATCCGAGCGTCATCCAACATTCCCTTTAAAAGCAGGTGCGCAAGTTCCATTATGGATTGCTATTATTATGGCGTATTTACCAGGCGCACGCCAGGAGCGGTTCACAGCCGAGGAGATGTGCTTGTAAGAGCAGTGAAAGGCAGAGAAGTGAAGTTGTAATGTTGTACATTATGGTAAAGGTGATTTCACAGTCTTTTTTTTTTCAGTCTTTCAGTTTTTTCAGTTTTTCAGTCGATTTTTTTTCCTGGTTCTTGACGGACAAACCAATTTGTCAGATGTCCTTATATACATATATGTCTTGCCACTATTGGGCAAACAGGTCTTATCCTTAATTATTACAATTAGCCTGAATCATTTGTAAGCTAGATTTATGCCTATTTTTTCACATCTTCGTGGCACACCACAATGATTTCCGTCATCTCATGTGTTAATATTTTTTTAGTGTAACAATTTATGATTTGCAAAAATAACTGTTGCATCTGTGTAGATTACATGAGCAAAGTGTATGCGCGTTGTGCACGCTATACATTATGGTCAAGCATGCGCCCTTAAAATAGCATAATGAACAACGCGCAACGCGCCACTGACTTTAGACTAGGTTTTTTCTGGTCAGTGGCGCAATTGTTTAATGGAACAGCAAAATAGCACCAGGGATTGTTTGCGCCGGAACACGCCTCCTTTTTTGCGCTGAACCGCCCAGGGAGCGCAAGTGCATTCACTAGTTTAGCGACGTGCTTCTGTGGAGGGAAAAGCGCGCTTTGCGCGGGTGCAAAATAGGAATGACACATGCGTCGGTGTACAAAGTCAATTGCGCTGGGTGCAAGATAGGGCCCTATGTCCCTCAAAGTCTTCGAAATTAAGGTAATGCAATGGGTCAATACATCCCTGAGCTCGGGCCACCCTGGCATCTCACGCACACTCTGTTTACTTAAAAATTCCTTTTGGTGGCCATCCATAACCAAAGATACAGCCACTTTTATTAAAGCTTGTCACGTCTGTGCACAGTCCAAGACCCCCAGGGAACTACCTTCGGGTCTCTTACAGCCTCTGCCCATTCCTCAGCGCCCATGGTCCCATCTTTCAGTTGACTTTATCACTGATTTACCTCTTTACAATTAATTCACTACCATCTTGGTTATAGTAGACCGATTCTCTAAGGCCTGCTGCCTGGTACCCCTCAAGGGTCTCCCTACAGCCATTGAAACGGCTCAGGCTTTATTTCAAAATGTCTTCAGGGTCTATGGCATTCCTGAGGATATAGTCCTCTAGTCCCTAGTCCTCTATATAGTTCCGCTACAGACGAGTTGGAGGAGCTTATCCATTTGGTCAGTTCCTCAAATGGTGCCAAAACAGTGACAGTTTTTTCCAGCAAAGCCCACTGGTTGGCTGTCAATGTGGCTGGCAGGACGTGATCAGCTCCGTATGCTGAAATTGGCCATTTCTGCTCAAATAAACTCTATACCATATAAGATTAGACTCTGAAGGAGCTCGGTGAATCAGACCATTAATAAATAGTCAACATCACCCATTTACATTTTTACGTAATTTTAGATCAATGGGTTTGTTTAGGGAACAGACACTGGATGAGATTAACGAACCAAGCATTCCATTATGATTACGTCATAAGAAATATTATTGATCTTGCATAACCAATAACACCTGATCACATTTTTTTTAGCTACAACAAATGTGTCTAAGAAACACACAGTTACAGCAGCCAAAGGAAAGCCCAACTGAAGCAAACAATTATCACCATAATGGTGACCAACATTCAACATTCAATTAAACATCAACACCTAAAGATATGTTAAGTTTCAATAAGAGCTTCTGTAGACGTCTGACAGAAATAAAGTCAATCTGGTTAGTAATATGTGGAAGCTGGTAATGCTGTTTGTGGAGTTGTTTAATCCTCCTCTACTGAGATCTTCAGAGATGGAATGTCTTATTTTATCGTCAGTTGATTTCATCTAAGGCTGTGGCTGAAGTCATTTGTAGTTCTTGTGTTTCTCTTTCCATCAGTGGTTCTGCTTGTTAACAGCATGTGTTCATTACTAATTCTCAATTATCACTTAATTCATCTCTTAATTATCTCATTAACTTCAACAACGTTTCAATTGCTCTAACACTCTGTAGTGTGGAATTAACAGTGGCTGTAAATTAACAGTACATTGCTGGCAACCACAGCTGCCAGTAGATTACCGTTATTTTACAGCACAATTTTTTACAGTGCAGGCTTTACAAACAGACTTTTACAATATGGATTCGACAGCACCGCCACAAACAGTAAGTAACAATGTTCATTAATGCCTGATCTGTGATCAGTGATTTTTTATAGCTAATTATTCAAGTACACAGACTTTCTTTCTAAATCGTTTAATACTGTTTATGCATCAGTGAATCAAGCCAGTGACTAAACGATCAACTTCACATTGTTTCACATTGTTTCTCTTAGTAGCATGAAACAAATCTGTTATTTAAATTCTGATTAAACTACAGAGAGCGATCAAAGAAAGCTCTCTTTATAATGGCTGAAGCTCAAGGCCAAACAGTTATAATGAATAACGCTGTTATGCTGCACAACAAAGCTCTTACTGTATTCATATCGATGTCGTGTTTGCTGTTAGTTGTGGTGAAAGCATTTTGTGAGAGAAATAGCATTGCAATGACAAGATCATGGCATTCAAGCGATAAGACAGACAGACTGTCTGTCTACTCAATGCTCATTACTGCAGCCTTTCATGTGATGGGAAAAGATCTAAAAATAATGCTATAATACACACGTTCACGATTCGTTAATCTCGACAGCTGTAACAGAACATAAACATAAAAAAACATAGTAAACATGTAATACGCATTTCAAATGCAAAGATGTCAGCCAATCACAGCAGTGGGTGTTTACACTGAAGTCTTACAGCAGACATGCCCCTTCAAACAGAGCATTCAAGCCAGAGGTCTAAAATCAGGATAGAAAAATTTATTTTATTGGTAACTCTTTACAATAAGGTTCATTAGTTAACATTAGTTAACTACAGTAGTTAACATTAATGCATATAAATAAATGCTTTATAATTGCAGTTCATTATAAGTTAATGTTAATTTCAACATTTACTAATACATTATTAAAATCTTGTTAACATTAGTTAATGCACTGTGAACTAACATGAACAAACCATGAACAGCTGATTTTTTATTAACTAACATTTAACACATTTTTTAAGATTACAAGATTAACAAATACAGTAACAAATGTATTGCTCATGGTTAGTTCATGTTAGTTAATACTATGGTTGGGAATTGTATTTTTTTTTTAATTTAAAACTTTATTACAAGTTTAAAGTATACTTAAACACAATTTACTGAACAAATTCACAGTAAAACTAAAGCCTCCTAACCCAACTACAACTAATTTAACACTAAATAACAGTTACAGTAATAACAGCAGTAATTTGTATCCTTGGTATGCTACAAACCAGCTTCAAGGTTCAGCTTTATTTTGCAGAAATATGACCATATTCTCTGGCTAAATATTTTAGAACGCATGCTTCTCACATGAGACACAGCAGCCGCAATAGTGCTGAATGACAGCTCAGCTGTATCGGGTTTATTTAGCTTTTTCTTTTTTATTCAAAATATTCACAAACTTGCTTACTATGTCATGAACTATCTGATATTCTGATTTCAAATATGTGTGAGTGAGTGTGTGTTAGTTGATCTATACTGTGCGATGGGCGGCGCCATGTTAGTTTGCGCCTCAGAGAATCGGATCTGTCGAATTTACATTGCGTAAATTCATTCACATCTCATGAAATACATGAAAGTAAGTGACCGCTGAACTGGGAAAAGAATAGAGTAAACTATATAGTTACTATATGTGTAACGTTATCTGATATGAATAAAACATGTAGTCAAGTTATAACTGTCTGAAAGGATTGTTTTTACAGCTTCCATAGACAATGAGCATTTAAATTTATGGAACCTAAAAAAAACATTATGTGGTTTAAAACACTGAATTGTTGTGATATGTGACGAGCGCTGAGCGTGTCTGTCTCTGGCTCGGCACCAACCAAAGCGCGAAAGCACGTTTGAATTTAAGTGGCACCGAAATAAGGCACCGAAATCTGCGTTCTGATTCGGTCCGGTACATACCGGTTATATAGGTACCGGTATCCTTCTACCGGTAACTAGGATTCGGCCCTAGTTAATACATTAACGAATGTTAACTAATGAAACCTTTTTGTAAAGTGTTACCCTTTTATTTCTAAATTATGACATTTTATGATGTAAAAATCATACTAACAATATAAGTACACCTCAGGAAACATAAAATAATAAAAAAACGAATCCACATCATGGGACCTTTAAAAGGCAGGGTAAGACATATATTTTTAAAGTTGCTTGTCATTATAACAATATGGTGTGACGTTTTTCTTCTTTTTGTTTTGTCAGTTTTATCATTGATATTGAGGTGACATTTTATTGCCAATTTCTTTATTTTACAATTGAACCTTTCTGTTGTTTAATCTTTTTATATTGACTTTGTGTGAATTAGTTTTTATGCTTGAGAAAGCACTGCATTTCATGTATGAAAAGTGCTATTTTGTATTATTATTAGGC
This sequence comes from Gobio gobio, assembly GCF_949357685.1. Classification (NCBI taxonomy): domain Eukaryota; kingdom Metazoa; phylum Chordata; class Actinopteri; order Cypriniformes; family Gobionidae; genus Gobio; species Gobio gobio. Next base: position 19,491,017 of record NC_137098.1, read on the forward strand.
AAGGCAAGTTTATTTATATAGCACATTTCATACACAGTGGCAATTCAAAGTGCTTTACAGAGAAATGGAATTAAAATATTCATAAGAGAGAGAAACAAAATATATAAGGGCTGTCAATCGATTAAAATGTTTTATCTAATTAATTACATACTCTGTGATTAATTAATCTAAATTAATCGCATACATAATTTTTGCTGTGAAAGTAAATTTTAAATATTTCAATTCAAATGAATCAATGAATAATTGTTACGGTTTACGTGCAGGCAATGAGCTCACAGAGACGAGGGTGGCCTGGAGAACAGGAACATTTAATATAAAACTCAGGATCACAACAGACACGTACAACATAAATGAGAACCGCTTCTCCCCTCTTTGCGAGACGGAACGCGACGCTGTGGTCATCGGTACTTCCATCGTCCGGCATGTCCACACTACCTCAGGTAAAGGTAAGGTGCGCACTCACTGCTTTCCTGGTGCTCGTGTTCTCGATGTCGCTGCGCAGGTTCCCGAGATCCTGAACGGTGACGAGCGAATCGGAGCTGTCGTGCTGCACATGGGAACAAACAACATCAGGCTGCGGCAGACGGAGATTCTGAAGAAGGACTACAGGAGTCTGGTCGAGACGATGCGCAGAACATCGCCTGAAGCAACGATCATCGTGTCTGGACCCCTTCCCACGCACCGACTAGGACATGAAAAGTTCAGTAGATTACTTGCTCTAAATGAATGGTTAATGTCATGGTGTAATGAACAGAAGCTGCTCTTTGTAAATAATTGGAATCTGTTCTGGGAGCGACCTAGGCTCTTCCGTCCTGATGGCCTTCACCCCAGCAGAATCGGAGCGGCTCTTTTGTCGGACAACATCTCCAGGGCGTTACACACCACCATATGACTACCACAGTCTTTGCTGTCCTTACTTAATTGACATAAGTACCAATGCAGAACATTATATAGAAACTGTGTCTATTCCTCGTTTAGTGAGGTCAAACATTAAATCTACTGTAGGATCTAGGAAAAATCTAATTGTGATTAAACCAGAAAATCTCAATATTCGTGAACAAAAACAATTTCTAAAACTAGGTTTTCTAAACATTAGATCGCTCACACCTAAGGCGGTTATTGTAAATGAAATGGTCACAGATAATAGTTTCGATGTACTTTGCCTTACTGAAACCTGGCTTAAGCCAAATGATAATTTCGGTCTTACTGAGGTCTACTCCACCAGGATACTGTTATAAGCATGAGCCCCGTCTGATTGGTCGTGGCGGCGGTGTTGCAACAATCTATAGAGATATTCTTAATGTTACTCAGAAAACAGGTCACAGGTTTAATTCGTTTGAAGTACTAGTGCTAAATGTTACGCTCTTAGATGTAAGAAAGAAATCCGTATTATCTCTAGCCTTGGCTACTGTATATAGACCTCCAGGGCCCTATGCTGATTTCCTAAAAGAGTTTGCAGACTTTCTCTCAGATCTATTGGTCAACGTTGATAAAGCATTAATTGTTGGAGATTTTAAAATACACGTAGATAACACAAATGATGCGTTAGGGGCTGCGTTTACAGATCTATTAAACTCCTTTGGGGTCAAGCAAAACGTCACTGGTCCCACTCATCGTCTTAATCACACACTATATTTAATTATATAACATGGAACCAATCCAACCCAACCGATATAGATATTATACTGCAAAGTGATGATGTCACTGACCATTACATGGTAACTTGCATACTGCGTACTGCTGAAATCTGTCATGTTGCGCCACGTTATCGACCAGGCAGAACAATCCTTCCAACCACTATAGATAGATTCTCAAATAGCTTACCTGATCTGTCTCAGCTGCTCAGTGAACCCAAACAAACAGATGAACTAGAGGAAATGACTAGCAGTATGAGCACCATTTTCTCTAGTACAGAGAAATTATTTTCTCTAGTGGAAATACTCGTGTAGGGGTCGCCGGAGGGGAACCATGCACACGGGGCACCTGGCCGGACATGAGGGTCTGGGCTCGAAAGGGCAGACTGAACTGATGTCGGCGTCGACAGTGCTGGAGGAGCTCAGGGCTCTCGGGGAGCTCACCTGAGGAGAATATCGCACGTATCCAGTCCATGGAGTGGAGTGGCGAGCAAGCGAAGACACCAGAGCCTGGTCCATTACCGGCCCCTCGGGGGGGCGAGTACATAGTCGGACACTGGCTCCACTCGGAGATTGTAGAATCTGGCGAATGTGTTGGGTGTCGCCCAGCCTGCAGCTCTGCAGATGTCTGTTAGCGAGGCGCCATTCGCTAGAGCCCAAGAGGAGGCCACACTCCGGTTGGAGTGTGCCCTCACACCAAGGGGACATGGTCGACCTTGCTGCTGGTAAGCCAAAACAATGGTGTCCACTATCCAGTGAGACAACCTCTGCTTTGAGAGAGCTCTTCCCTTCCACTGTCCACCATAACAGACAAAGAGCTGGTCTGAGGTCCTGAAACACTGCGTCATGTCTACGTAAGCGCGGAGAGCGCGTACTGGACAGAGCAATGCCAAGGATGGGTCTGCCTCCTCCAAAGGCAGCGCTTGCAGGTTCACTACCTGATCTCTGAAGGGAGTGGTAGGAACCTTGGGCACATATCCAGGCCGGGGTCTCAGGATCACGTGAGAGTTAGCCGGCCCGAATTCTAGGCACGCTTCGTCAACCGAAAATACCTGCAGGTCCCCGACCCTCTTTAGAGAGGCCAATGCGGTCAGCAGAGCCGTCTTCATCGACAGAAACTTAATATCGACCGACCGCGAAGGCTAAAAGGGAGGCCTCTGCAGAGCACTTAAGACTACTGAGAGGTCCCAAGAGGGAACGAGAGGAGAGCGAGGAGGATTCAGTCTCCTCGCCCCCCTCAGGAACCTGATGATCAGGTCGTGCTGACTTACCTTTTTGTCTCCCAAGAGGTCGTGATGGGCAGATATTGCAGCCACATACACTTTCAGGGTGGAGGGAGACAGCCTTCGCTCCAGCCCCTCTTGGAGAAACTCAAGCACGGACCCGATCGGGCAATTCCAGGGGTCTTCTTGGCGGGAAGAGCACCAGGTGACGAAGAGGTTCCACTTCAACGCATAGAGGTGTCGTGTAGACTCTGCCCTAGCGGAAGTGATGGTGGCGGCCACCGCTGGTTCCAGAGCGTCCAGCGCTTCCAGAGCGCTGGACGCGGGTGCCATTGAGTGCCCCGTCTCTGAGAGAGGAGGTCCGGTCTCAGAGGAATAGGCCAGGGAGGGGCTGTCGCAAGGAGTAGCAGTTCTGAGAACCAGGTCTGGCCGTGCCAATACGGGGCGACCAACATGACCTGCTCCTTGTCCTCCCTGATCTTGCACAGTACTCGTGCGAGAAGGCTCACTGGGGGAAACGCATATAAGCGTAGGCCCTGGGGCCAGCTGTGCGCCAGTGCATCCGTGCCGAGCGTGCCCTCGGTCAGGGAATAGTACAGGCTGCAGTGGGAAGAGTCGTGGGAGGCAAACAGATCTACCTGTGCGTCGCCGAACTGTTCCCAAATCAGCTGGACCGTCTGGGGATGGAGTCTCCATTCTCCAGGAAGTGGCTGAAGACGTTAGAGCTCGTCGGCTGCACGGTTCAGTTCTCCCGGGATGTGGATAGCACGAAGGGACCTCAGGTGCTTCTGACTCCATAAAACGAGATGGCGGGCGAGTTGAGACATACGGCGGGAGCGTAGACCGCCCTGGTGGTTGATGTACGCTACAGTGGCCGTGTTGTCTGTCCGGACAAGTACGTGTTGACCCCTCAGCAACGCTCGGAAGCGGTGCAGGGCGAACCGTACTGCCAGCAACTCGAGGCAATTGACATGCAGAAGGCGCTGGGGTCCTGTCCAGGAGCCCGTGGCTGCTTGTCCATTGCACATGGCACCCCAGCCCGTGGAGGAGGCATCCGTTGATACAACAACATGCCTGGAAACTCGTTCTAAGGACACGCCGGTCCGTAGAAAACTGAGGTTCGACCACGGAGTGAGTGTCTGTAAGCAGGCCCGGGTTACTTGGACCTGGAGCGTGCCAGACCGCCATGCCCATCTCGGGACTCGATCGCGAAGCCAGTGCTGAAGCGGTCTCATATGTAGCAATCCGAGCGGCGTCACCGCGGCTGCAGATGCCATATGCCCCAGGAGCCTCTGAAAGTGTTTCAGTGGAACCGCAATCTTGCTCTTGATTTGACGGAGGCAAGTCAGCAGAGACTGCGCACGCTCGCTCGTAAGCTGCGCGCACATGGCGACCGAGTTGATCTCCATACCGAGAAAAGAGATCCTCTGCACGGGGCAGAGTTTGCTCTTCTCCCAGTTGACCCGAAGGCCCAGACAGGCTAAGTGGTGGAGAACCAGATCTCTGCGTTCGCAAACCTGCTCTCGAGAGTGACTCATTATGAGCCAGTCGTCGAGGTAGTTCAGGATGCGAACCCCGTGCTGCCGTAGGGGTGCAAGGGCTGCCTCGGCAATCTTCGTAAAGACGCGAGGGGACAGAGATAGCCCGAATGGGAGGACCACGTCCTGGTATGCCCGCCCCTCGAAAGCAAACCGTAGGAACGGTCTGTGTCGAGGTAGGATGGAGACATGTAAGTAGGCGTCCTTCAGGTCGATCGCTGCAAACCAAACGCCGGGACGAACGCATTCGAAAAGGCGTTTCGCTGTCAACATCTTGAACGGAAGCCTGTGTAGGTAACGGTTCAAGATGCGCAGGTCCAGGATTGGTCTTATCCCACCGGTCTTTTTGGGTACAATGAAGTAGGGGCTGTAAAACCCGGACTTCATCTCGGCTGGAGGGACAGGCTCGATCGCACCCTTCGCCAGTAGGGTGGCAACCTCCGCTCGCATGACAGGGGCATTGGCCCCGACCATAGTAAAGCGGACTCCCCGGAAGCAGGGAGGAGCCTGCGCGAACTGAATTGTGTAGCCGCGCCTGACTGTCTTCGCGACCCAGCGGGACAGCCCTGGAATCTGAAGCCAGGCTCCCAGGAACTGCACCAGCGGGGTCATTCGGACTACAGACATACCCGGTGTGGGGCAGTGATGCAGCGTTACCGACCCGGACAAGGGAGGCTGTTGGGCGTCCCGGTGTGGGGGTGCGGTTAATGGCTGCGTCCTGACAGAGGAGACCAGGGAAGGACGCACGTTCCACTGGGGTCTGCTCTGCCAGGAGGCTGGCGACAGAGAGGGATGCGAGTGGCGGGACCCGTGGGTGGCGCGCACTGGCATCACCGATCTCTGGGGGCTCAGGGATGGGAGTATTAATTCTTTCATTGACCAAATTAGGGTGCTGCTGACCCGGGGGCCAGCAGCTGAACAAAGGATTCTCCCCCGGCCCTCCACCGGGGGAAGGAGTGGTCCTGCTACCATCTCCTGGAAAGAATTTCCCATCCCTGAGCCGTCCGTCTCAGGAGCGCCGCTTGGCCTGGCGCTTAGCGGGGCGCGGGGCGGCTTGAGGAAACTGGGACGCCTTCCTACGGCTTCCTCCGCGACCCGGCCCGTGTGAAGGCTGCTGCTTGGACCGGGTGGGAGGGGCGGGAGGGGCGGGAGCCTTAGGAGGGCGTCCTCGGCGGCGAACAGGCTGAGGCGACTGTGCTGGCAGCTGGGTGGAAGCAGCAGCTGGCCGCCGGGGCAGTATATGTTTGATTGCCTCAGTCTGCTTCTGGGCGGTTGAAAACTGTTGGGCGAAGCTTTCAACCGCTCTGCCGAAGAGGCCAGCCTGGGATATGGGGGCATCGAGGAAACGTGTCCGCTCGGTGTCCCGCATATCGGCCAGGTTTAGCCACAGGTGTCGCTCCTGGACCACATTTGTGGACATCACTTGAACCAGGGAGCGTGCGGTCACCTTCGTCGCCCGGAGAGCGAGGTCGGTGGCGGCACGCAGCTCATCTAAGAGCCCCGGATCAACTCCACCCTCGTGCATGTCCTTGAGGATCCTGGCCTGGTAGACCTGGAGGATCGCCATGGCATGCAAAGAGGCGGCAGCCTGCCCCGCAGCTCTGTGCGATTTCGCCACCAAGGTTGATGTGAATCGACAGGCTTTGGAGGGGTGCTTAGGATCGCCTCGCCAGGTCGAAGCGCTCTGAGGACACAGTTGTATCGCAACAGAACGTTCAACCTTGGGGACCCCAGTGTACCCTTTGGCCGTGGCCCCATCAAGGGTGGAGAAGGCGGAGGAGACTGCAGACCGATCACGGGAAGACAACGGGGACTTCCAGGACCGGGCAATCTCCTCATGCAGCTTGGGAAAGAAAGGTATTGGGGGCGGGGACTGACGTGAGTCAGCGCGGGTCCCCAAAAACCAATCATCGAGCCGCGAGCGTTCAGGACAGGGTGGAGGGTTCCACTCTAACCCTAGACTCGCGGCTGCCCGAGACAACATGGCTGTCAGCTCTGGGTCCGACTCGGGCAATGCTGGCGCGCCCGAAGGCGGCAGCACAGCCGAGTCAACATCCTCAGAGGACTCGAACCCACCTTGTGATGCGGTGACCGACATCGCATCGTCCTCCGGAGTGCCAAACGAAATGCGCGAGGGAGCCGGAGCTGGCCCAACGATTTCAGCCTGGACACTCGCGGGTTGCGGAGCGCTAGAGGGAGGTGTGGCCCGAGGCATGAGCGTCGGGGCTTTGTTCCACACCGTAACCCTCAGGTCACCCTGACCACCAGCCGAAGTACCGACCGCGGGGGGAACGGTAGATCGGGGTGTGGTTGAGGGGACTTTCACTTCATTACGAAGATCCTTAAGTCTTGACCGCAGCACCGCGATGGTCATGTTCCCGCAGTGAGAACATGACTCATCCACAAACGCTGCTTGAGCATGCTGAACGCCCAAGCATACCAAGCAGAGATTGTGCCCATCAAAGGAAGTCAGCAACCAGCCACACCCAGAAGTACACGGGCGAGACATCCTGAAAAGGATGTGCCACGTGTAAGCTCTTTTAGAGAGGAAGCTTCGCAGAGAACGCCGAAGCACCCAGGGACCACACACCAGCTGTCAGACGGACCACTGCGCAGATCAGCAGGCAGGCAGTATGCGATCACTGGAACGCGCCGTAGACACCAACGCCTCTGGAAAGCTGTTCGTCTCGAAGGCTGACAAAGACTCAGTTAGCAGGCTTGAGGAGTGAAGAGATTCTCTTGGCTCCAAAGCAGAAACATAATGCGATGTTGCTAGCGTACTTCCTTATATACCCACGAGGTGTGGCGGAGTTACGCATGCAAATTCCGCATGCCCATGGCATTGGCACGCCATTGGGCGCTGTTAAACACCTCGAAGGTAATTGGCTTCTAGGCGAAACCCCCATTCATCAGTCACTGACGTACGTCGGAGTGACTGAACGAAAGGGAACTAAAGCACCATGGTACAACAGTGCTACACATGTTATCAAGAGAGAAACTCGTAACTTAGAGCGTAAATGGAAACAAACTAATTTAGAGGTCTTTAGAATCGCGTGGAAAGATAGTATGTCACGTTATAAAAAGGCCCTAAAAGCAGCCAGGGCTGAGCATCTCTGCAAGCTAATAGAAAATAACCAAAATAATCCAAGGTTTTTATTTAACACGTGGCTAGACTAACAAATAAACAAGCATCGCCTGAGCAAAATATTCCATTACAGTTTAGTAGTAATGATTTTATGAATTTCTTCACTGAGAAAATAGAAAGCATCAGAAACAAAATTGTAAATGTACAATCTTTAATGATGTCTTATGATTCAACCTCAATTATCGCCCCTCAAGAACTACTACACCGCTTTACAACTATAGGACAGGAAGAGCTAAATAAACTTATCATTGCATCTAAACCAACAACATGTTTATTAGATCCAATACCCACTAAACTACTTGTTGTTTACCTGTAGTGGAAGAGCCTCTTCTCAATATTATTAACTCGTCTTTATCTTTAGGTCATGTTCCAAGAATATTCAAGTTGGCAGTCATAAAACCTCTCATTAAGAAGCCACATTTAGATCATAATAACCTAGCATATTACAGACCCATTTCAAATCTTCCATTTATGTCTAAAATCAAGCGCCAGCGTTAGTTCTGGCAGGCCACGTAGTCAAGCTCCGCTATCAGCTGATTGGGAAATTCTAACTCCGCCCCTCTTTCAGCTGATCTGTTTCAGCTGATCTTGTGCTCTCAATTGGCTTCTCTCAAACAGGGCGGCTTACTTAAGCATAGCTTCACTTCAATCTGCCTGCTTGGACGCTTCTGCTGCACGCTGTCATTGCAATCAGGATAAGAATTTATGGTTTTCCTATGCTTTATCATCTATGCATTTTGTGCAGTCTGCTTTATCAAATCACCAAACCATACACAAGGCTTTTTAAAGTGCAATTGCCTTTCACGTTGTATTCATGTATCAAACGGAGCTACAGCAATTCTATGTTCGTTTTGAGTGAGATAAGTAGGCTATGTGTTGGCTAATGATTCAATCACGCAATGTGAGCATTATTTTGGCAAATATGTATTCAATATTTACATACTTGCGTAAGACGAACGTGAGCTGCTGCTGCATTTTCATCAGAATTATACCAGGACATGTACTATTTCATAACTATGGGAGCAGTAACAATTATGACCATGTGTTGGATACTTTCGTCAGCTTATTACTAGACTAACTGCTGTCTCGTACAAATTATTTATTTATTTATTTATTTATTTTTCCCAGCTTACCCGAGTATGGCGGTACAAGTCTAACGTTACAAGCTATTTCCTCAACGAAAGCAACCCCACTTGCTGAGCCTGTTATTTTATCATTTGGCAAACGTTTTACTGGGTTTTGTGTCTCGGGCTCTGGGATACGTGCCCCATTGCAGCGTGTTTGCAGCGATGGGTGGCGGCCGATCGTCATGAACGTGATCCTGAGAGGTGGTCGTCAGAGAGGTATTTATTAGTTAAAATCACTCACTGCTCAAATGCATGTTTTGCTTTAAAACAAGTTTTGTCAGGAACTAATTAAATGTGGAATTCGGCAAGCAAAACAGAATCATATCACAAGGAATTGTGCAGTGCGAAATATAGCGAGAGCAATTCACCCCCCACACGGTTCACCTCACATTCATTCAGACTGTAAACGTAAACTCGCGTTTTCGTCGCATGGTTCACAAACTGTCTAATTTGGAGTTTGCATCGCTGCATTATTTTTGGACTCTCTGAAGGTATACTAATATGTTATGTGACTGACTCAAGAACAATTTCAGAGAAATCTGCACTCCACAAATTAAGTATATCAAGCCTATGTCTCAGCTGGCAATGTCACACTCATTCATCTGTCTTCACGAAGCTAAGTTTATTTTTAACTCTGTTAAAATAATCAGGTCATTGGCAACGTAATTGACAATGGTATCTGCATTGCTTAAGCTTAGTCGTTTTCAGTAAAATGCTAGGCTTATGGATATTGTTATTGTCTCTATAGTTGGTATTTGTAAATTGTAACTCATTTTAAGCTAAAGTTGATATGGAAAATTGTCTAAACTATAGTTGAGATTGGGAACACATTTGTCTTAAAGCTATATCTAATATTGAGTGCTTGCCTTAAAGCTATACTTATATTGGAAATGCTTGTTATTAAAGTTATAGCTAATATCGGAAGTGCTTGTCTTAAAGCTATAACTAATATCGGAAGCGCTTGTCTTAAAGCTATAATATTGAAAGTGCTCATTCTTAAAGCTAAAGTTGCTATTAGAAATATTGTCTTAAGCTATAGTTGAAATCGGGAACGCACTCGTTCTTAAAGCTATAATATTGGAAGTGCTCATTCTTAAAGCTATAGTTAATATTGGAAATGCTTGTTCTTAAAGCTATAATTAATGTTGGATATGCTGTTATTAAAGCTATAATTAATATCAGAAGTGCTTGGTCTCAAAAATATAATTAATATTGGAAGTGCTCATTCTTAAAGCTATAATTAATATAATATTGAAAGTGCTCATTTGTAAAGCTATAATTAAAATCGGGAGTGCTTGTCCTTAGAGCTATAATTAATATCGGAAGTGCTTGTCTGAAAGCTATATTAAAGGGGTGGTAAAACACATTCTTTTGAAGGCTTGACTGTGTTTGTGGGGTGCACTGTAACATGTGTTCATGCTTCGTTTAAAAAAAAATTGCCTTATTTTTCATATATTTGACCTTTATTCTACACTGCTCTGTCCCTCCTTGTAAAACGGTCTGATGCTTTCCGGGTTGTATGAAGCCAGTCCCTCAAATACGCAGTGGGCTCTGATTGGTTAGCTGGCCTAGTGTGTTCTGATTCGCTAACCGCAGTGCACGGTTGTCGGAAACGTCACGCCCCTTACCTTACCGGAGGCTGTGCTTTGGTCGGCGTCAATAAAACCATATGAGAACATTTGAGTGAAGATGATCGAGCAGAACCTGTTCAGTCCTCAAGTGTAAAGACTGCAGATCTATAATGATCGCTACTGAATGGCACTGTTACTTTTGTATTTTTAGAACGATTATAGCCAAATATCTGTCGCAAGAACTATTAACCCAAAACGAACACTAAGCACTGGCTTTACTAGTAAGTTAGCCAAATCACACACAGAACCATGTTTAGCATGCCTGAAGATAAACAATACATAAAAGCTCTAATCAAAGAATCATTTACACTAATGCCAGGTTCGCTGTTGAGATTTTAACGTTAGTGTTTGTAACGATAGGTGTTTGTCGGATAACGTTAAGTATGAATGAGCATTTAACAGACTGGTTTGCAGAACAGCGTTGTCATCTGTTTACTTCCTTGCTACAACCTATTACAGGAAAACACATAGATGAAAAATAAATCAGACTTACAGGTTGTGGCCCGTAAACAGCTTCTGTTTGTAAATCCAGCTTTCATGTCAAGCCGTTGTGCATATCCTGTATTGAACTCGCAAAGTTTGTGGAAGTTTGTGTTGTCCTCTGTGAAATGTGCAGCGCGCGCGTCGTGCATCCACGCACCGGCAGTGTTTTTTTCACGCAGCTGACGTTGTGCAAATCAGGCATTGAACTCGCGAAGTTTGTGTTGTCCTCCGTGAAATGTGCAGCGCGTGCGTCGTGCATCCACGCACCGGCAGTGTTTTTTTCACGCAGCTGACGTTGTGCAAATCAGGCATTGAACTCGCGAAGTTTGTGTTGTCCTCCGTGAAATGTGCAGCGCGCGCGTCGTGCATCCACGCACCGGCAGTGTTTTTTTCACGCAGCTGACGTTGTGCAAATCCGGCATTGAAATCGCGAAGACGGTGGATGTTTTCCTCTGTTAGATGTGCTGCAGAGAGCCCTGCGCGCCTGATTCCCCGCTGACTCAAACACACGTGCATATAACATGCTGTGTGTTAAACGCTCTGCAACGCACCCCCGTCCCAAGGAAGGCTGAACAGAGCAAGTACCCCAGACCTGCAATCCGGATGGAAATAACAGCGTTTCCTCGGCATCGCGGCAACAACACTCCAGCCTACAACAGCGCCGCGATACAAAATGGCCTCACCCTCCCTTATTTAATATTCTCGGAGGAGGGGTTTATGTAAATATTGAGCCTGTTGATGTCACCAAACCTGGAGGAATGTGTGTAGTCGCCTACTGGCCGTTTGCTGTAGTTCTTAGAAACTGATTTCTTTAAAAGCAAATATCTCCCTTTGCTTTAAACTTTGAACGTTGTAACTTTGCAGATGTTGTTTATGCTAAAGCAGCAACATTACACGCTAGCTAAAGTTAGAATAGTGAAATCGTGGTTTACCACCCCTTTAAAGGTCCTGTTCTTCGTGATCCCATTTTTCAAACTTTAGTTAGTGTGTAATGTTGCTGTTAGAGCATTTATAATACCTGTAAAATTATAAAGCTCAAAGTTCAATGCCAAGCGAGATATTTTATTTAACAGAAGTTCCCTTTCAAAGCCTACAGCGAACGGCTGGTTAGGACTACATCCTGGTATTTCCTGCTTTAATTACGTCAGTAGAGCAGTATGTCGACTAACCTCCGCCCACAAGAACACACGAAAAAGGGGGCGTGGTCTTGTTGCTCCCGCGTGGAGAATAGGAAGTGTTGCGTTCGGTTGCGTTCGTATAGTTTGTTTGTTGCCATGTCGTCGAGACGCTGTTATTTTCATCCCGCAAACAAAATCACCTTTGTTTGGCTTTCCCAGGGACGCTGTACTTAGAGATCATTGAGCGCATGCATCCCCGTTATGGTGAGAGGCGTGACCTTTCCGGTAACGTGCGCTCTGCATGCGCTAAGCTGCTGTCGAATCACAACACGGGAACCGCTGGCACAATCAGAACTCGTTACGTATTTCTGAAGGAGGGACTTCATAGAACAGGGAAATCTTTCAAGCCGTTTTGAGGACAGTGAAAACAGCGGTATACAGATAAGTAAATTGTGTGAAAAATACTGTTTTTTTACACGCGAAACATGAACACATGTTATATTGCACACTGTAAACACAATCAAAGCTTCAAAAAAACACGAAAAACGGGACCTTTAATTTTCGAAGTGCTCATTCTTAAAAGCTATAATTAATATTGGAAATGCTTGTTCTTAAAGCTATAATTAATATTGGAAATGCTTGTTCTTAAAGCTACAGTTACTATCGGAAGTGCTTGTTCTTAAAGCTATAATTAATATTGGGAATGCTCGTTCTTAAGCTATAATTAATATTGGGAATGCTTGTCTTAAAGCTATAGTTAACATCGGAAGTGCCTGTTATTAAAGCTATAATTAATATTGGGAATGCTCGTTATTAAAGCTATAATTAATATTGGAAGTGCCTGTTATTAAAGCTATAATTAGGGGCCAAGCACCGAAGGTGCGAAGGCACCTATTGAAACCGTTCCCGTTCTTATTATTATTATTAGGGGCCAAGCACCGAAGGTGCGAAGGCACCTATTGAAACCGTTCCCGTTCTTATTATTATTATTCATCTTCTTCTTCTTCTTCTTCTTCTGCCACGAAGTCTATGGCAGCCCATAGAACCGTATGGTAAAAAGTTGTGAAATTTGTCACACTAATAGAGGACAGTCTGAAATGTCACCGTAGCAAATTTGGAGTCTCTAACTCAATCCCTCTAGCGCCACCATCAGTCCAAAATTTGACTCATGTTTATGCTAATAACTTTTGAACCATAAGGTCTAGAAACAAAATTATTTTATCCTCTGATTCCTTGGCTCAAGACGATTCGATTGCACCCTATGACGTCATTTTCCGTCATAAAATTTTCCCGCCATTTTGAATTTTCCGAAAAACCTACTTTTACGAACTCGTCCTAGACGGTTCATCCGATTTGCACGAAAATTGAACCAGATCATCTTCAGACCATGCTGACAAAAAATCTTGCAAATCAAGTTGATTCGTCAAATCATTTGCGATAAACTCGCAAACAAATTTTACGTAGCGGTTGCAAAAACACACTTAAGGCAATATCTCTGCAACGCTTTATCGTATTCAAACCAAACTTGGTACATGTCATCACAAGCATGACTTGAGGCAACATACAGCGTTTCGGCGCAGCGCCATCTACTGGTCCGGAGATACGAAAAATTGCTATTTTTGCTTATAACTTCTGAACTGTTTGTCCAAAAATCATAAAAGTGGTCTCGTTACATTGAGGACGGCATGCCGAGTCGTCTGATATTCAATTTTACCATATCGGCCATTTTGGCTGTCGGCCATTTTGAATTTTGTCAAAAAATGCTATATTTTACAAATGCATTAGTATATTGTTACTAAACTCGGTATGTGACTTCCTTGCTATGCCCTGAAGGTACTCAAAAATCTTTAGGGCAGTGCCACCTTGTGGTCAAAAGATATAACAAACTTGACAAAAATGCTAATAACTTTTGATTAAATTAGCCTAGTATATTGAAACTGGTCATAATAGAGTCATTGGCTCATGCCGATTCAATTGCAACCTATGATGTCATTTTCGGTCATGATAATTTCCCCGCCATTTTTATTTTTCCAAAAAACCTACTTTTACGAACTCGTCCTAGACGGTTTGTCCGATTTGCACGAAAATTGAACCATATCATCTTCAGACCATGTTGACAAAAAATCTTGCAAATCAAGTTGATTTGTCAAATTGTTTTCGATAAACGCGCACACAAATTTTGCGTAGCGGTTGCAAAAACACTCATAAGCCTATATCTCCACAACGCTTTATCGTATTCAAATCAATCTTGGTATATGTCATCACAAGCATGACCTGAAGCAACATGCAGCGTTTCGGCGCAGCGCCACCTACTGGTCCGGAGATACAAAAAATGGCTATTTTTGCTTATAACTTTTGAACTGTTTGTCCAAAAATCATGTCTTCCGCACCATGCTTTGAAGGTACTCAAAACGTTTTGGGGCAGTGCCACCTTGTGGTCAGAGGTTATAACAAAATTTACAAACATGCTAATAACTTTTGATTAAATTAGCCTAGTTTAATGAAACTGGTCATAATACAATCATTGGCTCATGCCGAGAACAGAGATATTAATTTTTCCATATTTGGTCAAACATCCTGTCCTCAATGTTCTTATTTGATCAAAACCTACTTTTTCAAACTCATCCTAGACCGTTTGTCCAATTTCCACCAAAATCGAATCGTATCATCTTCAGACTGTGTCAACAAAAAGTTAGGGATTTTGCATCAATAGATGAAACCGTTTTTGTAAACCGCAGCGACGAAGTTGAGCCATTATGCCAAAATTACTCTTGAGGCTGTATCTCTGCAATGCTTTGACATATTGGCATCAAACTTTGCATGTGTCATTGTTCCCTTATTCTGACCACACCACATCAATTTCGTATCTGTGCCACCTATTGGTCAAAAGTGATAAACCATTAACTTACATTATCAGTGACTCAATATATGATATTTCAGCCATTTTGCCTAATCTTCTTAAACTGTATAATTGTTAATTGTTGCAGTTGGTCTGACACTCTCAGACTACAATGCATTTTCAGCCTTTTGCTTAAAATCATCTTAAAACGTGATTAATTGCTCATTGCTCCAGTTGATCTGACACTGCCAGCCATTTTGGCATGTCTTGTCTTCTTCTTTGCGCTTGGCCCCGGTATTGCTGCTTGCAGCTATATTTCATCTTCTTCTTCTTCTTCTTCTTCCGCCACGAAGTCTATGGCAGCCCATAGAACCGTATGGTAAAAAGTTGTGAAATTTGGCACACTAATAGAGGACAGTCTGAAATGTCACCGTAGCAAATTTGGAGTCTCAAACTCAATCCCTCTAGCGCCACCATCAGTCCAAAATTTGACTCATGTTTATGCTAATAACTTTTGAACCATAAGGGCTAGAAACAAAATTCTTTTTTCCTCTGATTCCTTGGCTCAAGACGATTCGATTGCACCATATGACGTCATTTTCCGTCATAAAAATTTTCCCGCCATTTTTAATTTTCCGAAAAACCTACTTTTACGAACTCGTCCTAGACGATTCATCCGATTTGCACGAAAATTGAACCAGATCATCTTCAGACCATGCTGACAAAAAATCTTGCAAATCAAGTTGATTTGTCAAATCATTTGCGATAAACGCGCAAACAAATTTTACGTAGCGGTTGCAAAAACACACTTAAGGCAATATCTCCGCAACGCTTTATCGTATTCAAACCAAACTTGGTACATGTCATCACAAGCATGACTTGAGGCAACATACAGCGTTTCGGCGCAGCGCCACCTACTGGTCCGGAGATACGAAAAATTGCTATTTTTGCTTATAACTTCTGAACTGTTTGTCCAAAAATCATAAAAGTGGTCTCGTTACATTCAGGACGGCATGCAGAGTCGTCTGATATTCAATTTTACCATATCGGCCATTTTGGCTGTCGGCAATTTTGAATTATGTGCTAAAATGCTATATTTTACAAATGCATTAGTGTATTGTTACTAAACTCGGTATGTGACTTCCACTCCATGCCCTGAAGGTACTCAAAAAGTTTTGGGGCAGTGCCACCTTGTGGTCAAAAGTTATAACAAACTTGACAAAAAGGCTAATAACTTTTGATTTAATTAGCTTAGTATAATGAAACTGGTCATAATACATTCATTGGCTCATGCCGATTCAATTGCACCCTATGACGTCATTTTCGGTCATGATAATTTCCCCGCCATATTTAATTATCCAAAAAACCTACTTTTGCAAACTCGTCCTAGACGGTTTGTCCGATTTGCACGAAAATTGAACCAGATCATCTTCAGACCATGCTGACAAAAAATCTTGCAAATCAAGTTGATTTGTCAAATCGTTTTCGATAAACGCGCACACAAATTTTGCGTAGCGGTTGCAAAAACACTCATAAGCCTATATCTCCACAACGCTTTATCGTATTCAAACCAATCTTGGTATATGTCATCACAAGCATGACCTGAAGCAACATGCAGCGTTTCGGCGCAGCGCCACCTACTGGTCCGGAGATACAAAAAATGGCTATTTTTGCTTATAACTTTTGAACTGTTTGTCCAAAAATCATGTCTTCCGCACCATGCTTTGAAGGTACTCAAAACGTTTTGGGGCAGTGCCACCTTGTGGTCAGAGGTTATAACAAAATTTACAAACATGCTAATAACTTTTGATTAAATTAGCCTAGTTTAATGAAACTGGTCATAATACAGTCATTGGCTCATGCCGAGAACAGAGATACTAATTTTTCCATATTTGGTCAAACATCCTGTCCTCAATGTTCTTATTTGATCAAAACCTACTTTTTCAAACTCATCCTAGACCGTTTGTCCAATTTCCACCAAAATCGAATCGTATCATCTTCAGACTGTCAACAAAAAGTTAGGGATTTTGCATCAATAGATGAAACCGTTTTTGTAAACCGCAGCGACGAAGTTGAGCCATTATGCCAAAATTACTCTTGAGGCTGTATCTCTGCAATGCTTTGACATATTGGCATCAAACTTTGCATGTGTCATTGTTCCCTTATTCTGACCACACCACATCAATTTCGTATCTGTGCCACCTATTGGTCAAAAGTGATAAACCATTAACTTACATTATCAGTGACTCAATATATGATATTTCAGCCATTTTGCCTAATCTTCTTAAACTGTATAATTGTTAATTGTTGCAGTTGGTCTGACACTCTCAGACTACAATGCATTTTCAGCCTTTTGCTTAAAATCATCTTAAAACG
The DNA here is from genome assembly GCF_949357685.1 of Gobio gobio. Classification (NCBI taxonomy): domain Eukaryota; kingdom Metazoa; phylum Chordata; class Actinopteri; order Cypriniformes; family Gobionidae; genus Gobio; species Gobio gobio. The sequence goes on from NC_137098.1 coordinate 19,508,131, forward strand.
TGATTAATTGCTCATTGCTCCAGTTGATCTGACACTGCCAGCCATTTTGGCATGTCTTGTCTTCTTCTTTGCGCTTGGCCCCGGTATTGCTGCTTGCAGCTATATTTAATATTGGGAATGCTTGTTATTAAAGCTATAATTAATATCGGAAATGCCTGTTATTAAAGCTATAATTAATATTGGGAATGCTTGTTATTAAAGCTATAATTAATATCGGAAGTGCCTGTTATTAAAGCTATAATTAATATTGGGAATGCTTGTTATTAAAGTTATAATTAATATTGGGAATGCTTGTTATTAAAGCTATAGTTAACATCGGAAGTGCTTGTTCTTGAAGCTATAATTAATATGGGAAAAGCTTGTTCTTAAAGCTATAGTTAATATCAGAAGTGCTCGTCATTAAAGCTATAATTAATATTGGAAATACTTGTTCTTAAAGCTATAGTTAATATCGGAAGTGCTTGTTCTTAAAGCTATAATTAAAATTGGAAGTGCTTCTTATTAAGGTTATAATTAATATTGGAAGTGCTTGTTCTTGAAGCTATAATTAATATCGGAAATGCTTGTTCTTAAAGCTACAGTAATATCGGAAGTGCTTGTTATTAAATCTATAATTAATATTGGAAATGCTTGTTCTTAAAGCTATAATTAATATTGGAAATGCTTGTTCTTAAAGCTATAGTATAATAGTATAGTATAATATTGGGATAAATGCGTGTTCTTAAAGCTGTAATATTGGAAGTGCTTGTTGTTATAGCTATAGTGATATTGGGAACATACTTGGTAAAACTATAAGTATATTGGAAATAGCTTGTTGTTAAAGCTATGGTGTCAGGAACATGCTTGTCTTAAAGCGATATAGCTACTGGAAAACTACGTTTTCTCAAGCTATAGATGTTGGAAATGGGCTTGTCTTAAAGCGATATCGTTAGCTATAGTAGAGTTTGGAAACGTGCTCGTTTTAAAACTGTAGGTGCTATTGGAAACACTTGTTCTTAAAGTTATAACTAACTTTAGAGTAGAACTTTGGAGGTACTTTTCAGATTTGATTAAGATTACCACAACACTATTTTTCTGGTGTATCAACTTGCACCGATTACCCTTTCACCCTTAGACTCACCCTAAATAATAAGCTTTTCCTCAAAGCTATAGGCACTATGGGAATTCGATATTATTAAAGCGGTAGTTTAAACCTGATATATTGCTAATACGTTTTACTCGCGGTCACATGACCTCACATTTCTTATGTATCAATTTATTCCTAGCACTTCAGCATAATCCTAAGCACACTTATACAGCTCATTCTCTGTGCATAGAGGCTGCTACAGCCATCCATTAAAAACCTATGAGTGCTGCTCCATATATACATTTAAATTACTTATGTTATTAGCGGTTACATTCATCATGCTAGCTTCACGTAGATCGATTAGATCTTACAATTAAAATCAGTTAGACGACCTTCTCGGAACGCTTTTTTATTTTTTGGATCCTCCGTGGCTCTTCGATTAGAAGGAAGAGCCAGGGAGGATTGCCCGGTATGGTCTGTTGGGGGGATTTTCGCTACTTTCCAGTCTATTAAATAGGAGGATTGCCCCTAGAAGCTGCTGCTGTTCCCTGTTTTTGATTTCATGGAGCTCACCATGATAACGAATGGAAATTAAGAACAGCGCCATATCGCCTATTTACTATTTATTTACTCGTATCATTAACTGTAGCTACATTCCTCGTGCTAGCTTCACATAGATTACATTTTCTCATCTTCGTATCCTCTGCTGTCTCTTCAATCAGCTGGAAGAGCCAGGGAGGATTGCCTGGTATGGTCTGTTGGGGGATTTGCTCTGCCCTCCCAGTTAAATGGGAGGTCGTCCCCAGAATCTGCTGCTGTTCCCTGTCTTGGCTTTTCATGGAGCTCATGAAAGGATGGGGAATTTAGAACAGAGCCATACCGCCAAATCTAAATCTTTACAAAATATGCAATTAAAAAATTGTACTAAATGTTTGTCTATTGTGTTTTTTGACTTTAGTGGACCTGACAGAAATCAAGCGCCAGCGTTAGTTCTGGCAGGCCACGTAGTCAAGCTCCGCTATCAGCTGATTGGGAAACTCTAACTCCGCCCCTCTTTCAGCTGATCTGTTTCAGCTGATCTTATGCTCTCAATTGGCTTCTCTCAAACAGGGCGGCTTACTTAAGCATAGCTTCACTTCAATCTGCCTGCTTGGACGCTTCTGCTGCACGCTGCTTTGCAACCCACCTCCTCCCCAGCTCCTCCTTAAATTGCTAACTTAATCATGTCATTCTGTTGTCATTGATGCATGCTCTGTTCTAAATGGGGGATTTGCTCTGCCCTCCCAGTTAAATGGGAGGTCGTCCCCAGAATCTGCTGCTGTTCCCTGTCTTGGCTTTTCATGGAGCTCATGAAAGGATGGGGAATTTAGAACAGAGCCATATCGCCAAATCGAAATCTTTACAAAATATGCAATTAAAAAATTGTACTAAATGTTTGTCTATTGTGTTTTTTGACTTTAGTGGACCTGACAGAAATACTAGAAAAAGTTGTGTCCGCTCAATTGTGCTCTTTCTTGCAAGAAAATTATATCTATGAAAAATTTCAATCAGGATTCAGGCCGCATCATAGCACAGAAACTGCCTTCATTAAAAATCACAGATGATTTACTTCTAGCTTCTGACCAAGGCTGTATCTCAATACTAGTTCTACTCGATCTTAGTGCTGCGTTCGATACTATAGATTATAAAATACTCTTAGATCGACTTCAAAATTACACTGGTGTTCAGGGACAGGCATTAAACTGGTTTAGATTGTACTTATCAGACCGCTACCATTTTGTGAAAGATAACGTCAGTAGACTATGGGGTGCCGCAAGGATCCATGTTAGGCCCTCTGCTATTCTCAATATATATGCTGCCACTTGGTAATATTATAAGAAAACATGGAATTAATTTCCACTGTTATGCTGATGACACTCAATTATATATTTCATCACGACCAGATGAAAACGCTAAATTATCTAAACTGACAGCGTGTGTTGAAGATATTAAATACTGGATGACGTGTCATTTTCTGCTATTAAATTCAGATAAAACGGAGGTATTACTTATTGGTCCAAAAAAGTGCCCACAAAACCTCTCACAATAGAACTTTAACTTGGAAGGATGTCCTGTCACTTTATCCACTACAGTAAAAGACCTGGGTGTTATATTAGACCGCAACTTGTCTTTCGAAAATCAAATTTCATATGTTACGAGAACGGCATTTTTCCACCTTAGAAACATTGCTAAGCTACGTAACATGCTATCTATTTCTGATGCAGAAAAGTTAGTTCATGCATTCATGACCTCGAGACTAGATTACTGTAATGCTTTATTAGCTGGTTGTCCTGCATCCTCAATAAACAAGCTACAGTTAGCAGCTGCTAGAGTTCTTACTAGGTCAAGAAAATATTATCATATAGCACCAATTTTATCATCTCTACACTGGTTACCTATTAAGTTCCGTATCAATTACAAAGTATTGCTACTGACCTATACTGCCCTACAAAGGCTAAGTGCAGTAACTACGCAAACACTGAAACTGAGAAAAAATGGCTTTAAAGTTTTTACACCAGCCAGTCAAACATGTTGTGGGTAGATTAGTGGTAATGCATTCATGTATTGCCTTCTTAGGAAGACATTTTTTATAGATAAAAACCATGACCACCGATGTGATCTTTGACCCCCAAAATGCAGATACTGCACTCTGCCTTTGGATGACCTTAAACAACTAAAACACTATTGCAAAGGCAAAGTGCAGTATCTACAAACTAAATGTGTTCATCCAACTTTTTTTCATGCTTCTTAATACATGTTTATAGTAATAATAAACTTTATATAATACAGAATTTTCATTTTTGGTTGAACTATCCCTTTAATATGGCCATACATCATTTCCTAGAATTAGAGGTTAGAGAGTAAGTTAATTTACGTATTTCATCTCCCTTTAGCCTAACTTCTAAGCTATTCTCAAACATGTACATTTCCTATTTATGCTATCTACACCCTTAAAGCTATAATTAATAATTAAAATATAATTATTATGTATTCTTAGCTAGCCTATCTGTGAAATCCAAAAAACTGATTGGCAAAAAACTGTTTTGTTTTTTTTGTATATTAAGTAGCCTACGAAATTAGTGCGTGAAAATAGAGTACTTTCAGTACATTATGCAAGTGTACTTTTTCACCTAGTGTGCTTGCTGTCGGCCAGCTGCGCTCGTCCGTTTGTCACCTGCTGACTGGCGCCGCTAACTTTTAGAGTAAATTTGTCTAACAAGATAACTTTACCAGACCCAGCTAACTTTTTAAGGAGTAACCCCTGTCAATAAAATTGGATTAGCTGCCTGAAACGGAGAGATGTCCGAATCAACAAACACCAACGTGATTAAATCGGATTATCTTTACGTTGTCAGAGGATATTGCCTTTAATAGAGCAGCACAGGTTAGTCAAAATTTGCTAGCGGCTGGCTAATCAATGTTAACTGAATATAAAGCTTTCAGTTGCCTTACTATGAGTTATTATTTTGCTATCTTCCTTACCAGTCTTTGAATATTGGCGTTTTAACGCGAGTTCAAACATCATATGGCTGCGGGATTGTTTCTGTGTGTTGCGATCGGGGCAAACCGCATAAGTTACAATCCCCATTGTGACAAGGCTGAAACCGCAGTATCTGCTGTGTCAAAAACGGGGAAACAAAGCTAGAACGCAGTAACATCACTTACTGCGGTTTGCCTTGGTATTGGCTTGGATTTTGTAGTTACTGCAATTTTGACACGCTCGTTTCTCTAAAACTGGACAAAATTGAACCAGCAAACTTTGTCACAAGACAGAACAGATGTCACAAAGCCCATTTCAAGTCTTAACTCAATTTTGACCAAATGTGTAGTTACTGCGCTTTGCCTTTGGACGGCAATATAAAGCCCTAAATGGTTTAGCTCCAGTGTATTTAACGGATCTTCTATCGCCCTACAATCCATCGTGCTCTTTAAGATCACTAAACTCGAGGCTTCTGGTCATTCCTAGGATATCTAAGTCCAAAGGAGGGAGGGCATTTTCACATTTAGCTCCTAAACTCTGGAATAGTCTTCCTGATATTGTTTGAGGTTTAGACTCGCTGTCCCAGTTTAAAACTAGATTAAAGACGCATCTCTTTAGCCAAGCATTCACATTATAATTACCTTTTATACTACAGTTAAATCGGATCAAAAGCATTAATATTCTGAACAGCAGCTACGCTAATCATTTCCCATCTGCTTTTCTGTTGTTATCTCGGGACACTAGTCCGGAAGTAAATAGTTCGTCAGCTCCAGTTTGTATCCAGCCTCTCATGGAGACTTCAGATGCCCCAACACCTGTGATGAGACGACTTGACGCCTGTGAAGAGACGACTCAACGCCAGCGTTGTTATGGCCTAAATTAATACATGATTGATTAACTTTTTCTAACATTTTTCTTTAACATTCTCTTTCTAAATTTTTTCAATGTACATTTATGAAATGCACTTTCTGTAAAGCTGCTTTGAAACAATGTGTATTGTGAAAAGCGCTATACAAATAAATTTGAATTGAACTGAATTGAATTGAAAACAAAAAGAAAAAAAGAAAACGCCGCAAAAAAACTGTTTCGGTCGGTTCTTCTGTTACGGTTTATGTGCAGGCAATGAGCTCACAGAGACAAGGGTAGCCAGGAGAACAGGAAACAGGAACATTTAATATAAAAGAGCAAATGAGGATGACGAGGTGCAGGTGATGGACGAGACACAGGTGACAGACATGACTAATTAACCAAACTGGGGAGAAACGGAGGCCGTTTCTCAATATGCGTACTTGTCTGTACTTGTGTTCTCGTGGACTTGTGAAACGTCATCAGTCGCAGCCCAAGTACTGTTCCAATTCAAAGTTCACATCTAGCCATAGACAAGTACAGTTCAAATGTCCGGATTTGTCCTTGATCCGCCCCTTTTATCGAGGATGCATCGAGAGGAGACTTCAGACAGACCGGTATCCCAGAATGCATCTTGCACCGACGGACGCATCAGTAATGCCCCAACACCCCCGCATGATAAACTGAACTTGGTCGTGCGCGAGCCTCTACTACTAAGAACGTAACCGAGAGCAGAGCTACATTATCATATAATAATACTGTTTGCATGTGCTTTATAACAGTCTCAACGGGAACGGCATTGTTTTGTCACATGCAACACATCCAGAATACACATAATTTCTGCTTAAAATAAGCCTAAAATGCAAAACAAGACCAATTTAGGATAGTAAGAGTTATTTTTAAGCACAAGCCTAATAAAACAATTGAAGTAAAAAAAAAATTGTTTTAATGTATTACTTATATAGTAGTATAAACTTGTGAAAATTAAAATATTAAATACAATTATAAAATGTTAAAATATTTGTTAAATAGTTTTATTTATCATATTTATGTTTTATTGTTGTAATGTGTTTTTGTTAAGTCATGTTATAATATTGTTTTGAACTGCTTGTTATTTACAATGGCAACTATTAACTGTTTAATTTTTTTTTTTCTCGGGTGCGTTGAATTGTAGGAATCCACATAAAAATCCTAATAATCAAACTAAATCATAATAATTATTAATGATAATATTATAATAATATAGAGAGCCCACAACAACAACAAATAAACAAACAAAAACATTTAAAAATCCGTTTTTTAATTAAAAGATAATAACAAATGAGATTTTAGTGATATTTTGACCACTCAAATAAGAAATGTCCCCGGTTTCCATTTCAGAAATCTGGTCACCTTACCTAAACCACATCCATCTTCTTCCGCTTATCCGGGGCCGGGTCGCGGGGGCAGCAGTCTAAGCAGAGATGCCCAGACTTCCCTCTCCCTAGACACTTCCTCCAGCTCTTCCGGGGGGACACCGAGGCGTTCCAAGGCCAGCCGGGAGACATAGTCCCTCCAGCGTGTCCTTGGTCTTCCCCGGGGCCTCCTCCCGGTTGGACATGCCCGAAACACCTTCCCGGGAAGGCGTTCAGGAGGCATCCGGAACAGATGCCCGAGCCACCTCAGCTGTCCCCTCTCGATGTGGAGGAGCAGCGGCTCTACTCCAAGTTCCTCCCGAGTGACTGAGCTTCTCACCCTATCTCTAAGGGAGCGCCCAGCCACCCTGCGGAGAAAGCTCATTTCGGCCACCTGTATCCGGGATCTTGTCCTTTCGGTCATGACCCAAAGCTCATGACCATAGGTGAGAGTAGGAACGTAGATTGACCGGTAAATCGAGAGCTTCGCCTTACGGCTTAGCTTTTTCTTCACCACGACAGACCGGTACATCGACCGCATTACTGCAGAAGCTGCACCGATCCGTCTGTCAATCTCCCGTTCCATCCTCCCCTCACTCGTGAACAAGACCCCTAGATACTTGAACTCCTCCACTTGGGGCAGGAACTCTCCACCAACCTGAAGTGGGCAAGCCACCCTTTTCCGACTGAGGACCATGGCCTCGGATTTGGAGGTGCTGATCCCCATCCCAGCCGCTTCACACTCGGCTGCAAACCGTCCCAGTGCATGCTGAAGGTCCTGGTTAGAAGGGGCCAACACGACAACGTCATCCGCAAAGAGCAGAGACGAAACCGTGTGGTCCCCAAACCTGACACCCTCCGGCCCTTGGCTGCGCCTAGAAATTCTGTCCATAAAGATTATGAACAGAACCGGCGACAAAGGGCAGCCCTGCCGGAGTCCAACATGCACCGGGAACAAGTCTGACTTACTGCCGGCAATGCGGACCAAACTCCTGCTTCGGTCATACAGGGACCGGACAGCCCTCAGCAAAGGACCCCGGACCCCATATTCCCCCAGCACCCTCCACAGGACACAGCGAGGGACACAGTCGAATGCCTTCTCCAAATCCACAAAACAAATGTGGACTGGTTGGGCAAACTCCCATGAACCCTCCAGCACCCTGTAGAGGGTATAGAGCTGGTCCAGTGTTCCACGACCAGGACGAAAACCACACTGTTCCTCCTGAATCCGAGGTTCCACTATCGGCCGAATTCTCCTCTCCAGTACCCTGGCATAGACTTTCCCAGGGAGGCTGAGAAGTGTGATCCCCCTATAGTTGGAACACACCCTCCGATCCCCCTTTTTAAAAAGAGGGACCACCACCCCGGTCTGCCATCCCAGAGGCACTGTCCCCGACCGCCACGCGATGTTGCAGAGGCGTGTCAGCCAAGACAGCCCCACAACATCCAGAGACTTGAGGTACTCAGGGCAGATCTCATCCACCCCCGGTGCCTTGCCACCGAGGAGTTTCTTGACCACCTCGGTGACTTCAGCTTGGGTGATGGACGAGTCCTCCTCTGAGCCCCCAGCCTCTGCTTCCTCAATGGAAGACGTGACAGCAGGATTGAGGAGATCCTCGAAGTATTCCTTCCACCGTCCGACAACATCCCCAGTCGAGGTCAACAGCCGCCCATCACCACTGTAAACAGCGTTGGTAGGGCACTGCTTCCCCCTCCTGAGGCGCCGGACGGTTTGCCAGAATCTCTTCGAGGCCAGCCGATAGTCCTTTTCCATGGCCTCACCGAACTCCTCCCAGGCCCGAGTTTTTGCCTCCACAACCACCCTGGCTGCAGTCCGTTTAGCCTGCCGGTACCTGTCAGCTGCCTCAGGAGTCCCACAAGCCAACCAGGCCCGATAGGACTCCTTCTTCAGCTTGACGGCATCCCTTACTTCCGGTGTCCACCACCGGGTTCGGGGATTGCCGCCTCGACAGGCACCGGAGACCTTGCGTCCACAGCTCCGAGCAGCCGCTTTGACAATGGAGGTGGAGAACATGGTCCATTCGGACTCAATATCTCCAGCCTCCCTCGGGATCCGGTCGAAGCTCTGCCGGAGGCAGGAGTTGAAGATCTCTCTGACAGGAGACTCGGCCAAACGTTCCCAGCAGACCCGCACAGTACGTTTGGGTCTACTGAGTCTATCCAGCTTCCTCCCCCGCCATCGGATCCAACTCACCACCAGGCGGTGATCAGTTGACAGCTCCGCCCCTCTCTTCACCCGAGTGTCCAAGACATACGGCCGCAAGTCAGATGAAACGACCACGAAGTCGATCATTGACCTACGACCTAGGTTGTCCTGGTGCCATGTGCACTGATGGACACCCTTATGCTTGAACATGGTGTTCGTTATGGACAAACTGTAACTAGCACAGAAGTCCAATAACTGAACACCACTCGGGTTCAGATCAGGGGGGCCGTTCCTCCCAATTACGCCCCTCCAGGTTTCACTGTCATTGCCCACGTGGGCGTTGAAGTCCCCCAGTAGAACGACGGAGTCCCCAGTCGGAGCACTCTCCAGCACCCCTCCCAGGGACACCAAGAAGGTCGGGTACTCTGCACTGCTGTTTGGCCCGTAGGCACACACAACAGTGAGAGACCTATCCCCGAGCCGCAGGGAAACGACCCTCTCGTTCACCGGGGTAAACTCCAACACATGGCGGCAGAGCTGGGGGGCTATAAGCAAACCCACACCAGCCCGCCGCCTCTCACCATGGGCAACTCCAGAGTGGTGAAGAGTCCATCCCCTCTCGAGAAGTGTGGTTCCAGAGCCCAAGCCGTGCGTGGAGGTGATTCCGACTATCTCTAGTCGGAACCTCTCAACCTCACGCACAATCTCAGGCTCTTTCCCCGCCAGCGAGGTGACATTCCATGTCCCAAGAGCTAGTTTCCGTGTCCAGTGATCGGGTCGTCTAGGCCCCCGCCTTCGACTGCTGCCCGATTCGCTTTGCACCGGCCCCTTACGGTCCCTCCCGTGAGTGGTGGGCCCACGGGAAGGTGTCCCCACGTCGCTCCTTTGGGCTGAGCCCGGCCGGACCCCGTGGGGGAAGGCCCGGCCACCAGGCGCTCGCATACGAGCCCCAACCCCAGGCCTGGCTCCAGGGTGGGGCCCCGGCTGCGCCATACTGGGCGACGTCACGGTCCTCCTTTTTTTTGGCATCATAAGGGTTTTGGAACTGCTCTTAGTCTGACCCGTCACCTAGGACCTGTTTGCCTTGGGAGACCCTACCAGGGGCATATAGCCCCGGACAACGTAGCTCCTAGGGTCATTCGGGTACTCAAACCCCTCCACCACGTTAAGGTGGCAGTTCATGGAGGAGACCTAAACCACATATTAATGTTTAATATAGGCCTTTTTTTTATCTAAACAAAAAGAGGCAGGGTTGTGTTTTATACTTCGTTTTGTTATAAATATATAAGATAATCAATGTAACTGCCTGAACGACATTTGTGTGGCTAATATGTTTAAGATTTTTTTGTAAAAAAAAAAATGAAAAGAGGCAGTGGTGTTTTATGACATATTTCGTTTTATTGTAGCCTAAAATATATGTTTCTCTAT
>NC_137098.1:19518751-19550751 GCF_949357685.1 Gobio gobio
ACCAAGTAGGCCTACGCGAACTTCTGACTTGCATCCGTGGTATTTCAGGCTCGCCAAGTTCAACTCCGGAGAACGAACTCCCGAGGACGGGAGGACAATAGTCCGTTACTCTGCTAATGGAACAGCAGCGTTCTTGATAGTGTTATTCAGTGTATATATGTATATTTTAGGCTACAATAAAACGAAATATATGATAAAACACCACTCTGCCTCTTTTCATTTTCATTAAACAATATTAAACTTATAGCCACAAATGTAGTGCAGGCAATGTTATTGCATGTATATTTATAACAAAACGAAATATTAAAAACCCTGCCTCTTTTCGTTTACATAAAAAAAAAACATTAATATGTGGTTCAGACAAGTGTGATTATCACTAGGCCTATATAAAATGAATTATGACATAAAACAACCCCGTCTATTTTTTAGGGATGCACCGAATCCAGATTTTTGGGGTTCGGCCGAATACCGAATCCACTGGTTAAGATTCGGCCGAATCCGAAACCGAATACCGAATCCTACTCCCATCCGCAGTCCATTATCACAGTAAACACATTAATGAAGATAACAACGTCCACAGCAGTGTAGGGATGCCATTAACTGTTTTGGTCAAGTTTACTAAAGTAAACATTGTCGTGTATGTTCTTCTCGACGCTATTTCATGATGGTTTATAGAAAAATTACCCCGAGTCGTCCTCTGTCGTTTCAAAGAACAACCCAACGGAGAGCGCAGGTGGCGCGCGCTAGGGTTGTGCCGACATCAAGATGGAGTGCCACCATCGTGATGCCACGCCCCCGTTGCGAGTCTATTGTGTGCGACACACACTAATCCTCTTCTATAGTATTAGTTAAACTAAAAACTTAGCAGGGATTGCTCTGTAAATTAAATTGAGAATGTAACTAATGCATATATGTCTATGCCAGATATATAGCCAACATTTTGAAATCATTTGAGGCTGAAACATCCATATGCGTGTTTATTTTAGCACTTCCGTCAGTGAAACAACACACTACATCCTATAAAACAAAAACGATTTTTAGTAAATAATGGTAACCTCAAGAATATATGAAAATTAAATATTAGTTAGAAAAATATTTGATTCATACTATTTCCCCGCAAAGATGCGTCATTTAGCCTACCGCTCTGCGCTTTGAGAGGAATGGGACACTGAATAGACACCTTCTTGAATATCTTCGTCTTCATATATTCTACTGATGTTGCAAAGCAACACTTGTTTTAAAAGGTCTGAAGAGCGGATTTTATTTTCCACAGGGTCAAGACATTTAGGCAATCTTTGATTATTCACTGCCAGAGAAAACGAAACTAAAATCACCGGCGCGCGCGTGTGTGTGTGAAATGCGCTATTCAAATAAACCAAACTTGACGCGCCTTACCAAGTTTAATAACAAGAACAAACTGTGTTAAATAAAATTTTAAGTAAAAAGGTATTCGTCTTACTGTGCTTTTTATACTTTCCCACAGTAAAGGATGTGAATAGTTATAATAGACTTAATTATAAGCAAACGAAAGGAAGAAACGTTTATAATCCCCTGCGAACATGGGCGCGACGTGAGTGAAGATTTGGGAAAAGAAACGAGATGTCCATGTCCATTGGGATAAAATGGACTAGGCCTTTCACGGAAAATCGAGTGACCAGATCCAGATCACAAAGCAGAATGAAAAAGAGCTCTCTGACCATTAGGCTATTTCCTTTCTAGGCTAAATAAAGCTTTGTGCTTCACTCCTGTGGTAATATTCACGTGAAACAGCTTCACATACTAAACACTGGGTTAGTAAAATAACGAAGTTATTTTTTTTTAAAGTAGAAAATAGTATTTATGTAAAGAGATATATTAAAATAAAAAGAGCTCAACTCTTAAGTGGAAGGAACCTATTTTTTCCCCCTCACGTGCAACCTAGCGGATGAATCATTATTTAAGTTAGTAAAAATAATGAAATAATGGTTTTAAGAGAATAGTATATGTAAAGATATATAGTAGCTATATTATCTACCTATTTACCTAATTCCGGTTCTTCAAAGCTTACGGATTCAGTGTATTTTCGTTTTGTCATCTTAATTTGGTAATTATTTAAGTGAAAATTATTTAGTGTAGGCCTATATATTTTATTAATTTTATTTATATTTTATCTGATCTATAGATCTATAGGCTGTTTGCAAGGTAAAATAAAATACATTTTGGCTGCTGTCTGTAGATTCCTTCATGCACAACTCGTAGCCTATTCTCTCAGATGTTTCATATGCAAATGTTATAATAGCGGCTGTTGTTAAGGGTCATCACGAGACAAATCGGCATTGCAAATTGAACGCGTAGCTCAACTTGAATCGCCTTCTTTTGACTTAAAGTATACTGCCACGTTTTCTGTTCATGAGTTCCATTTTCACTTTCAACAGCGGCGTCATTACGTTCGACCAGCGGGGCGCGCATAGTGCAAGCCTAGTGTTCGGGTTCGGTGGAAAAAAATTCTGAGGTTCGGCAGAAACCGAACCCAGTCAAAAAGCCCAATATTCGGCCGAATCCGAACCCGAACCCTGGATTCGGTGCATCCCTACTATTTTTGTTAAATGTCAGTTTGTGTTTAATAGCCTAAAAATATAAACTTATGAAACTTCACTTTGCCCTCAGTCAAAACAATTTGCCAGGGAACAAATTATAAATTCATGAGACCAAAGATCGGCCGTTAGAAGACGAATTATATCTGAAGACATCAGAGCCAGCGGCAGACGTCAGAAGGACTGGCCGTGTTAAGGCTGGTTTCGGCGGGGAGAGCGCCCGCTGATCGCCGCTGATTGACTGGATCTCACAACTCCGAAAACGCCAGATACAATTTTCAAAAAGGCGCTCTCTTTATAAATAAACCACATATTTGAGCTTTAAACAAATACATTCTCGCCTGAAAAAGTCTTAAAAACTACATTTTTTGAAACATTAACAGTAGTATTTTTAAATTACGAGGGGTTTCTCATCCGCTATTGACGTTTGCTGGTCGGTGCGAGATGCATTCTGGAATACCGGTCTGTCTGAAGTCCACAAGTCTCCTCTGATGCATCCTCGATAAAAGGGGCGGATCAAGGACACATCCGGGGATTTGAACTGGACTTGGCTAGATATGAACTTTGAATTGGAACAGTACTTGGGCAGCATCTGATGACGTTCACAATTGACGATTGATGGCGATTCCGCCCGTCCTCTGGAGTTCGTTCTCCCGAGTCGAACTTGCAAGTCTGAACTACCAAGGACGCAAGTCAGAAGTTCGCGTACTTGGTACTGAGAAACGGGTAGAATCTTAATCAAAACACAAGACAGGGCATACATGTAACAATAATCAGCATTAGTGATATTAAAGTTCAAGAACTTATTATTATTTTCACTGTTCAAATATTGACCATAACAATAAACAATATGATCTAATATGCTGAGGAAATAAATTCCAAAGTGCTCTTCAGGACATTGTAATCCATTTAGCAAGGGAATTGGTCAGTCGGTCACATACATATTTGCTAAATTTGCTTTTCAGTGTTTACTCCAATGTGTTTTGAAGATGACGTTGACTGCTAGAGTTGACTCTAGTCTCCCCCCTTCATTTTACAGCTCAGGGTCAAAGTCCAGTACAGAATGGATTAATCTGCGTTATTTTTTTTAACGCTATTTTTTCTCAGATTAATTCATCAAAATTATTTTGACAGCCCTAATATATATATATATATATATATATATATATACACTCACCTAAAGGATTATTAGGAAACACCATACTAATACTGTGTTTGACCCCCTTTCGCCTTCAGAACTGCCTTAATTCTACGTGGCATTGATTCAACAAGGTGCTGAAAGCATTCTTTAGAAATGTTGGCCCATATTGATAGGATAGCATCTTGCAGTTGATGGAGATTTGTGGGATGCACATCCAGGGCACGAAGCTCCCGTTCCACCACATCCCAAATATGCTCTATTGGGTTTAGATCTGGTGACTGTGGGGGCCATTTTAGTACTGTGAACTCATTGTCATGTTCAAGAAACCAATTTGAAATGATTCAAGCTTTGTGACATGGTGCATTATCCTGCTGGAAGTAGCCATCAGAGGATTGGTACATGGTGGTCATAAAGGGATAGACATGGTCAGAAGCAATGCTCAGGTAGGCAGTGGCATTTAAACGATGCCCAATTGGCACTAAGGGGCCTAAAGTGTGCCAAGAAAACATCCCCCACACCATTACACCACCACCACCAGCCTGCACAGTGGTAACAAGGCATGATGGATCCATCTTCTCATTCTGTTTACGCCAAATTCTGACTCTACCATCTGAATGTCTCAACAGAAATCGAGACTCATCAGACTAGGCAACATTTTTCCAGTCTTCAACTGTCCAATTTTGGTGAGCTTGTGCAAATTGTAGCCTCTTTTTCCTATTTGTAGTGGAGATGAGTGGTACCCGGTGGGGTCTTCAGCTGTTGTAGCCCATCCGCCTCAAGGTTGTACGTGTTGTGGCTTCACAAATGCTTTGCTGCATACCTCGGTTGCAACGAGTGGTTATTTCAGTCAAAGTTGCTCTTCTATCAGCTTGAATCAGTTTGCCCATTCTCCTCTGACCTCTAGCATCAACAAGGCATTTTCGCCCACAGGACTGCCGCATACTGGATGTTTTTCCCTTTTCACACCATTCTTTGTAAACCCTAGAAATGGTTGTGCGTGAAAATCCCAATAACTGAGCAGATTGTGAAATACTCCGACCGGCCCGTCTGGCACCAACAACCATGTCACGCTCAAAATTGCTTAAATCACCTTTCTTTCCCATTGTGACATTCAGTTTGGAGCTCAGGAGATTGTCTTGACCAGGACCACACCCCTAAATGCATTGAAGAAACTTCCATTGGATTGGTTGATTAGATAATTGCATTAATGAGAAATTGAACAGGTGTTCCTAATAATCCTTTAGGTGAGTGTATATATATATATATATATATATATATATATATATATATATATATATATATATATATATATATATACTGTATATGTACACACATATACACACAAAGCTCTGCCTGTTTCTCTAATTTCAGGGCACCCCTGTGTGAATTTGGAAGAGACTGATAAGGTTTGTGGTGCCACTGGATTGCCCCAGATTGATGTCCAGTGCGACGTGCCCCTGTAGAGGTGATGCCTACACCATAGCCCCCAATGAGCCCTCCCCTGTATTGGGCACGCCTCGCTTGCACCCGCGGCACCAGTCAGTATTATTATAGGCAAACCTTACTATGAACGAACATGCATTCAGGACATTGCGTGTATAATTATTACTGTCTTGAATCTTTTGTATTGTATAATGTTTTATGCACATATCTTTAGAACATGCATTGTATGCTTGTTATATTAACCCTTTAAACCTAAAGTGTAATAAACAATACAACCAATACGGTACACCAATACAACCATCCCCATCGTGCAAGATCTGCCCCCAAGTTACTTTTTGATAATTACCGAGATTTTATACTGGTTTCAGACAATTGTCACAACTGAAGTGTTCCCATATCATGCTGATGCAGCGTCAAGTGAATAACTGATAACAAAAAAACGTATCATTATTAATATAAAAAAACATCACATGTTAAGTCTTATAGGCAATTCTGGGAATGTCAATTAACAAGTTTTTCATTGTATAAATTAAAAGATGACTCAATCTTTTTGATTTCTAACAGTACATTTAAAAGCATTTTACTATAAGATTACAATAAATGCTCCATTACAATTCTTAGTTTGTCAACATATATAGTAAAGGAACTTACAGCTGAACAGGTGTTTGTATTTTTGTAGTCATTTAATATTAAAAATACAATTTAATAATAAAATAAAATAAACAGTAGTAAATAAATGATACAATTCACGTGCTTGTGTGTGTATAATTCAGATGTTGTTTTCTGGTTTTCATTATGTTTCCACTCAATCTTGTATATGAAAAAGCCACAAAACACATTTAGAGGCTACAATCAGCAAAGTTCATTAACCTTTATGGACGTCTGAGCAATGGGTTCCGCTGACTCACCGCGAGATCGCTGCAGCGTGATAATGAAGAACATTTAGATCTTAGATGCTAATGGCTGAGGAAGGATAACCTTCTCTTGATCTTTTACCTCTGAGAAAATGCGAGGCCAGTGACGATAGAGAAAGAGATATATTGAAAGATAAGGGCTGAAAACTGGCAAAGATGAGATTAATTGGCAGCTTGAAGGGAAATGTAAAATGAGTAAAATCATGTGCATCTCTAATATCAAATAAATGTTAAAATAAAATAAATACAATAAAAATAATACAAGCAGAACATGTCGTTTTTGGAGTACATGTAAAAGCCATTCATAGTACATAAATAAACAGTAATATCAGTGTCAGGGTTGAGGTATAAGGGGTGAAGCGAGGACTCAAGCCACATCCACACGAAGCCAGAGCTTTCCCTATCCAATCTTTTTTTTCCCCTAGTCTCGAGAAAAATCTGCGTAGGGGAGCGCGGGGCACAACCTAATGCGGAGTTAGTTGTAACACACATGGTTTAAAACTTTCCACACATGCCAGGATGACGAAACTTAGTGTATTTACTAGTTGCCATATCAACATTATTTAGATAAAAAATTACGCCAAAATGAAATTTTTTTGGGAAGATATTACAGAACATTTATTTAACCATAGGAAAAGCAAATTAATTACTTAAGTTTATTTTTCATCTCTGTTTTTGTGTTAATTTAAAATAAGACATCTGATATTATTTTAATCTTATATCTGTTATTTAACAGTTCCGATCGATCTAACAGCAGAAGACACGAGCCGCGGTTTAAATCCCAGTTGTGCAGGTGGGGTGCGTTGTAACACTGCGTTACAATATTCCCCAGTTAGAAATATGCTATTATATCCAATACTTTTATTCATTATTGTGAGAAACCATGATAAAAGTGAATAATGAGAGTCAATGTTCAGAAATTATTCATTATTATTATGTTTTTAAACTATACTGTATAGCTGCATTTAGCGATGTGTTTGTTGTCAAACTGAATTTTTTTATATTTTAATTATTTAAAAAAAATGCCATTATTTTATTTTAAAAAGTTAATAATTGTATTTTATTGACAAAATATTTTAGTTTGTCATTGATATTTTTTTGATTATATGAGGTAACATTTTAAGCTGTCATTTGGTCATGTTACATCGTGCCCCTCACATGTTACAATGTACCCTACCTATGGGGCATGTTGTCACATGTCCCTTCCATTCTTTCGAGGTAAATCAAGAAAAAAGTATACACTAATGAAACAAAACCACATAATTGTACTACACATGTGTGAAATTAATGTGGGAAAAAAATAAATACTCTGAACTCCAAGTGAATTTACACAAACTGAGACAGTCAAAAAGCGTTAGGTTGGGCCCCGCTCTCCCCTACACACGAAACCACTGAATCAGACTCAAAACGATGTAGTATACATGCCAGACCAGTATGTGGCGCTATAATCCTGCCACAGAGATACACTAAAGACGGAGAATAAGACTTGTAGCATGTGCATAAACAAGACAAAACATAACATGAAAGCACAGAACACAACACACATGGACAGAAGAGCACACGCTCACACGACAAGACGAATGCTCATTCCGTACGCTCACGACAGAAGACAAACACGCGGAGCACGAATGTCCGAATCCCAACACAAAAACTAAACCAAACTAGACCGAAGTGCTGGGATCCGAACACCACGCTCTGCACACAAAACTCACAAGGACAGGAGAGCACGTAGCTAGAGCATGTTCGAATCTGCGCGCTCACACAAGACAAACAATACAGAAGTGTCAGGTGTCTGTCACAAAACCAAGGGTAAGCTAGACCAAAGTGACAGAACCCTGACAACCAGTCATAATAATTAGAAAATAAAATGTCTTAGAACCAGTCAGAATCAGATATTCCAGTGAGTTGTGTAATAATTTACAATAACAATGGGCTGACTACACATTATCCATGTATATAAGAATAGAGTGTTCTTACACTGAAATAAGTAATTAGCTGACATAATACAATGATATGAACCAAACCGTGAGAAATTTGAACCCAAATGGACAAAAGCTCCAAACTCCAAACATCTTCCTGATCCCTGCAGTCTTTCCTTTGATTTATGTAATAGCTGAACCATTTAATATTTTACTACGGCTTCTGTTATGATGGTACTCTTTTTATCTAGGCTAATTTATATATTCCGGTCGGACCAGGTAACATTAAACTGCACGCTCGTCTTAACACTCCTCCGCCCCAGCACTACCTGTCTAGATCAGAATTTCAAGTGTGTTTTTGTAAGTAGGACTTATAAGAAGTAGTTTGTAAGTGCAACTTATGAGTAGGACTTAATCTTTATACAGCGGGGAAAATAAGTATTTGACACATCAGCATTTTTATTAGTAAGGGGATTTCTAAGTGGGCTATTGACACAAAATTTAGCCATCAAGCCAAATATTGAATTCATACAAAGAAATCAGAACATTTAAGTATACAAGTTGAGTCATAATAAATAAAGTGAAATGACACAGGGAATAAGTATTGAACACATGAAGATAACAAGGTACAAAATGTCATAGAAAGTCAAGAGATCACCTTAAATCTGTTAGTATTGAGAAAGAAACCCTGCCCCCTATCAGTACTAATTGATATCAGCTGCTTTAGTACTTATTGATGGCCTATAAAGGCTTCTCATTACCCAGGAGGCACACAGGAAAGACTTCATGATGGGTAAAAGCAAAGAACTCTCTAAAGGTCTTTGTAATCTTATCGTTGAAAAGCATTTTGATGGGAATGGTTATAGGCGCATTTCCAGAATGCTGAATGTTCCTTTGAGCACTGTGGGGGCCATTATCCGGAAATGGAAAGAGCATCAGTTCACCATAAACCGGCCACGATCAGGTGCTCCACGTAAGATCCCTGTCTGAGGAGTCCAAAGAAAAATCAGGAGAGTTCTCCAAGAGCCAAGAACCACTCGGGCAGAACTTCAGGAAGACCTTGCATCAGCAGGTACTGTTGTTTCAAAGAAAACTATAAGCAATGCACTGAACCGCCATAGCATCCATGCACGCTCACCACGCAAGACTCCATTGCTGAAAAAAAAGCATGTTGAGGCTCGGTTAAAGTTTGCGAAAGAGCATTTGGAGAAGCCTGTGGATTATTGGGAGACTATAGTATAGTCAGATGAAAGCAAAACTGAACTTTTTGGCAGTAATTGTACACACCATGTTTGGAGAAGAAATGGCACTGCCCACCACCCCAAGAACACCATACCAACAGTTAAGTTTGGGGGTGAAGCATCATGGTTTGGGGCTGCTTTTCAGCAAGGGGTACTGGCAGACTTCATATTATTGAAGGCAGGATGAATGGAAAAATGTACCGGGACATTCTGGATAAAAATCTGCTGCCATCTACCAGAAAGCTGAAAAGGAAAAGAGGGTGGACATTTCAGCAAGACAATTATCCCAAACACAAGGCAAAGGAAACAATGAAGTGGTTTCAAAGAAATAAAATCAAGTTGCTTGAATGGCCCAGTCAATCACCTGACCTAAATCCCATAGAAAATCTATGGAGAGAACTGAAGATCAAAGTTCATAAAAGAGGCCCAAGGAACCTTCAAGATTTAAAGACCATTTGTGTGGAAGAATGGGCCAGAATCACTCCTGAGCAATGTAGACGACTGGTCTCTCCATACAAGAGGCGTCTAGAAGCTGTAATCACCAACAAAGGCTTTTCTACAAAGTATTAAATAAAGTGTGTTCAATACTTATTCCCTGTGTCATTTCACTTTATTTATTATGACTCAACTTGTATACTTAAATGTTCTGATTTCTTTGTATGAATCAATATTTGGCTTGATGGCTACATCTGGTGGAAATTGTGTCAATAGCCCACTTAGAAGTCTCCTTACTGATAAAAATGCTGATGTGTCAAATACTTATTTCCCCCGCTGTATGTAATTTCATCATTACTTCTGTCTGAAATATTTTTTAAATTTACTGCTGAATGCACTGACAAGCATTTATGGTAAACTAAAATATACTGTAATGTCATTTCTATTTAAACTTGTATACGGCATGTTGTATAAATACATTTGTTATTGAAAAAAGTTGCAATTTAAAACATTAACTTTAAGTGTGATAACAAATAACACTCTACAGTTAATATTATAACCAAGTACTTTATATGTGCTTTAGTAATGTGCTTTAGTTAACACATTAAAATAAGTGTACTTCTTTAAAGCATGGAGAATTTTTTTTTTTTTTTTTTTTTTTTTAATGTAGGCTAGTTTAAAGGTAAAAAATGTTATTAGCCTACTAAGTACTAAATGTACTTATGTGTTAAGAAACAGTCCGGAAAGTGTACCCTCTTTAAGTACATAAGTAGCCTTTTATTTCAAGTCCACATACAATTAAGTACACTTATTTCTCACATGGCAATACCAAAACTAACTCATCTGAACTCTGAAGTCCCTAGACTGAACCTCGTGTGATATTTGTTGAGAGAACCTTCAGGGAGTCTGTGGGCAGAAGTGAACTGACATAAGATACGTCTGACCTGTAGACCACAATTGCAGATTTAAACCAGAAAGCACATAGTGATCTTCTCAGGCTAATTGAAATGGGACAAATATTCTATCTGAGACTATTTTGTGGTCCTTCATTCCATCACTAGCAGCAGGATTTCCCAAATTTTCAGGCCCCTCTGTGTTGACATTATAGAAATGTGTGTTAGTGTGAGAGATCAAATGCTAGAGTTAGCTTTGAAGTCTCCATGCGAGTTGGTAGAAAATGCTTTTGGTCTGTGGAACAAGTAGAAAATTGCATGCTGAGAGTTTGCGAGTTCAGGGAGGAAACATTACCTTTTCATTACTTATTTTCAGGACAAGTATTGTGAGGTCGCCATGATCAACAAACTGATTTCACTTTTATACAGCTCTAACATAGAGAGTAGATCAGTGAAGAAAAACTACAATCCTCATTAGATTCATACAGTCATTTGAGTTTTTCTTGTAGCCTTATTTCACCAGTGCTGATCAATAAGTCATAGCAGAATATTGAAAAATGATTGTTGTCACAGTATAATATCGGACAGTCAGAAAATGGCATGCTATCATAAGATTCATCAGCATCCTGCTCGCCTTGGTGTTATTTACGAATCCACCGGCGATTATTCATCAATATGGTTAGTCAAGAATCAGAGTGTTCTTCTGTAAATCAGCTCCCTAGGTTTGGATGAGCATTAGATTATTTATATCATGGACAGTATAAGTAATTGTATGTTAACATAATAGTATATCACAATTTAGCTGAAAAAATGTCAAATAACTTTGTGGCAATGGCTATTTTAGCATATCATTTCGGTACTGTTAAGTACTGTTAATTTATATATATATATATATATATATATATATATATATATATATATATATATATATATATATATATATATATATATATATATATATATATATATATATATATATATATATATATATATATGGTTTTAGATCTCCTTTGATTATTTTCATTATTTATTTATAAAGTGGAAAAAGGGTGGCATGCATGAGGAGTGAGAGGGGTAGCAACACCAAAGCAAACTAGCATGCAATCATTTTATTTTTCATACCACAATAGTAAATAACTGTCTTTATAGAAATGTTATACTATGTGATGTGATCTACGGAAACCCATCACATGGTGACATTTTATGCCCTTTCCAATCTGTTTTTATTTCTTTCATAGCTTGTCTGTAACAAAAGTTGTGGTTATCTGCAGATTGCTATGATTTTCAGGAACGGAATTTTGAGAAAAACAGGTTTAAATAACTGTCACCCCCCTTTTTTTCGTATGAAAATGCAATATCCAAACTTAAAGGGTTAGTTCACCCAAAAATGAAAATTCTGTCATTAATTACTTACCCTCATGTTGTTGGACACCCGTAAGACCTCCGTTCATCTTCGGAACACAAATGAAGATATTTTAGTTGAAATCCGATGGCTCAGAAAGGCCTCCATTGGCACAATGCACTTTACACTCTCAAGACCCATAAAAGGTACTAAAGATGTCATTACAAAGTCCATCTCACTACAGTGGTTCTACAATAACTTTATGAAGCGACGGGAATAGTTTTTGTGCGCAAAAAAAAACTAAATAACGACTTATATAGTGATTTCAAAACACTGCATCATGAAGCTTCGAAGCGTTATGAATCAGCAAGTCGAATCATTAATCGGATCGCGTGTCAAACCACCAAACTGCTGAATTCATGTGACTTTGGCGATCCAAACCGCTGAATCGACTCACTGATTCATAACGCTTCGAAGCTTATCGTTATTGTCATGATGATCATATATTGGGTTATGATTTTGCCATTATGACATGTTGGAGTGTGATTCTCAATTTTATCAGCCAGCATAATTTTATTTACGCTATCTAGACACGTTTTAACATGTAACCCAACACCATTTTATCCCTAAACTTACCCATTTGTGTGGTATATAAAACACAGATATAACTGGCAGATAGATACGACTGCATGCACAATTTATTCAAAAAGTACAAATATTCCAAGTGTTCCGGGGCCAAGCAATTGATTTGTGTGAAGGTAATCCCCAAAAGCGATCAGCGTCTCCATCCACAGAAGATCATGAACACATTGGCTGCGTCCGAAATCACGTACTATGTGAGTAGGTACTACATTTGAATTTGAACGAACTTCGCGACCGTTAAAAAAGTATGTTCTATATAGTATGAATGAATGTAGTATGAATGTAATCCGGACATACTACACCCGCCATTTTGTCATGATCATGTGACCTACCAGCGTCAGTTGCGTCCCATCACCTCCATTCATAAATCGTCTCCCGTGGCCTCATGGGATAGTAAAGTGTCCATCGTATGCACACTTCAGAATCTTGCCGGAAGTAGTAGGTCATCCGGGTACTTTTCACCTACTGTTTTTCGAATACTATGAATTCGGGCATACTACTCTGTTGGGATACTGTTCTCTTACGAGAGGTTCTCTCGTATTCCTTACGCTACGGGAAAGTATTCTTTCTTCGAGATTTCTGAAAAACCCAAAATTATCCTTAATTTTGTAACATTGTCAACGCAGTGCGGCAGCCTGGCAGACCATAGCAGGCTATTCCAGCGTGCTATTGGCTGCTCTGCTGGCAACTGCAGCAGCCTATCGGTGAGCCCGCGTGACGTGGCGACCAATGAGGGCGCTTCGCGCCCACCTGGCTTCATTTGCCTACAGGTGGGGCGTGGCCACGTGTATATAAGCAGGGGTCACGGGCTGCATATTCGATTTTCTTTTCTTCAGCGAAGCCCTTCGCATCGCTGGATCTGGAACCCGCCGCCGTTGAACGTGCAGACGAGCAAGCAGAGGACAGCGCCTGAAGAAGCCGGCAGCATCGCGCCACCTTCAGCCATCCGTGCCTGCTCTGCTATCCAGCAGCATTATATCCTTTCATTGCACGTGTTCTCGCCGTTGCGTCACACGTTTCATAAAAGAGCACGAGCGTTTTTATCAAAACGCCTCGTTCCACCTGCGGCTCGTGCCACGTGCAGCTCAGCACCAGAGACCGCCACGTGTCTGCGCTCTCTGTCTGGGCCGTGACCACGCCGCCGCCGCACTCCTCGCGGGCGATTGCCCCGAGTGCGAGGAACTCTCTATGTCGACCCTGCGGGCTCGACTCGAGCAGTTTTATGATGACATCACTCCGCTGTCCCCCCCCCTCTGTTCAAGCCGCGCCACCGCGCCGCTTATAAGGGATGGTTGAAATGAACGGTCTCGGAGCGAGCCTCCTCCCCCTCTGTTCAAGCCGCGCCACCGCGCCGCTTGCGAGGGATGGTAGAAATGAACGGTCTCGGAGCGAGCCTCCTCCCCCTCTGTTCAAGCCGCGCCACCGCGCCGCTTGCAAGGGATGGTACAAATGAACGGTCTCGGAGCGAGCCTCCTCCCCCCTCTGTTCATGCCGCGCTAATGCGCCGCTTACATACAAGGGATGGCAGAAACGGACGGTCCTGCAGCTCTCTTTACGTTACAAGAGAGCTGTTCCACCCTCGCGCACATTTCTCAGTCCCCTCATGAGTTCAGGCGACTGGAATTGTTCATATTGCTGTACACGAGCCTGTTAAGACACGCACGCCAGCGAACAAACGCCGTCATGAGACATGACGCTGACATATGCTCTCCAACGAACCCGCACTCCCCCCTGTTGGACCGCGCAGATTGCGCCGTTCACAAGGAATGAGAGTGCGCACGGTCACGAGCATGTTCAGCGCGCGCGTGCGCGCCGCACTCACCGGAAAATTAACAGAGGGTGTTTTCGTCCCGCTGTGGCCGGACGAACCGCCTTTCTCTAGCATTTCTCAGCCCCCTCTCCAGTTCAGGCGGCTGGAAATATTACTATTGCAGTAACGAGCCTGTCTTTTATGCACGCACGACTGCCAACAAGCACGAGGACGTACTGCCGTATGTTCGCGCTAACTGAACGCTATTGTGTCCCTCCCGGTAGCACAGTGGCAAAATCAGCGGCTGAAACGCCGGAGACCCGAGTTCGAGCCCAGCTCTCGCGGCAGATAAAAATGTTTACTGTCCGCTTCCCCGGGCTCGCGGCCAGCTTTTCTTACATAAAGAAAGCTAACTTGCACCACGTGGCGCTCGAGTATTTTTGGGCGTCTATACATAAGGAGAGAATTTCGCGAACATTCTGCCCCCGGCGCCATGCGCCGCGCCACACACCATTTGTTCTCCGCCCAAGGTGGCCGGAACGACGAGTGTAGGGCCACACACAAGCCACTCCCCGCTCGAAGCGGCAGAGATACAGTGTGTAAGGCGGCCAGCCATCGAGAGCGATCGGCTGGCCCACAGCACAGAGAGCGCGCGCACTGCGCCCGCCCCTCCTATACAGGCCGTCAAACCCGCGAAGCGCGGGCGTTTTGAGCCCGGAGGCCGTTCTATCCCGTGTGGCACACGCGAGAGCGTGGGAAGCCATTCCAGGTGTATCAGAATGGGTGCTGAAAACAGTGAAGCACGGCTACACTCTGCAGTTCGCTCGCCACCCTCCGCGCTTCTGTGCGCGTACAGAGACGAGAGTGAGCGAGGAAGTAGCACATCTACTTCGAGCAGAAATAGCCACGCTGCTGTGCAAAGGGGCTATAGAACCGGTTCCCCATTCTATGAGCGAGTCAGGCTTTTACAGCCGGTTTTTTCTCGTGACAAAAAGGGATGGGTCGCTCAGACCGATTCTGGATCTGAGGCGTCTGAACAAAGCTCTTATGAGAAGATCGTTCAAGATGCTCACGACCAAGCAGATCCTCGCGCATACTCGCCCGAGAGACTGGCTAATCTCCCTAGATTTGAAAGATGCATATTTTCAAATCAAGATAACGCCACGTCACAGGCCATTCTTACGATTCGCCTTCGACGGCCAGGCTTATCAATACACCGTCATTCCGTTCGGCCTGTCACTAGCACCCCGTACATTTACGAAGTGCATGGACGCGGCCCTCGCTCCTCTGAGAAGTCGAGGGATGCGAGTGTTGAACTATCTGGACGATTGGCTCATCCTGGCGCAGTCAGAGGCCGAGCTCCTCGCCCACAGGGCAATGCTGCTCAGCCATCCGGACAGCCTGGGGCTCACGGTCAATTGGACCAAGAGCTCATTAGTGCCCACGCAATCAACCTCATTTCTGGGTTTGAATCTGGACACTGTGGCAATGTCAGCCCGCCTGTCACCCCAACGCGCGCGCCAAGTTCAGCGCATGGCTGAGTACTTCCGGCCGGGCAAAATCGCACCTCTCAAGCTCTTTCAGAGGATGCTGGGACGTATGGCCTCAGCTGCAGCTGTGCTCCAGCTGGGCTTAATGCGCATGCGCCCGCTGCAATGCTGGTTAAACGCCCGAGTGCCTCACAGAGCCTGGGCGTCCGGAGGCTTCAGGATCAGAGTGACTCAGAGCTGTGTTTCAGCCTAGAGCCCTGGTTAGTAGCCGACTGGTACCAGAGGGGAGTGACGATGGGAGCCATCTCACACCGCAAGGTCATCTCTACGGACGCCTCCACCACGGGTTGGGGCGCCGTTTTCGAGGGCAGATCAGCCTCGGGCCTCTGGTCGAGCGGAGAAAAGCTCCTACACATAAACTGTTTGGAGATGATAGCGGTAGAGAACGCGCTCAAGCAGTTTCTCCCGCTTATACGAGGACACCACATGTTGGTCCGGTCGGACAATACCACTGTGGTGTCCTACGTGAACCGGCAGGGCGGTGTCAGGTCCAGGTGTCTGGGCAATCTGACAGAACGCCTGCTCGTGTGGGCAGACAGCTCGCTGCGCTCGCTGAGAGCTGCGCACGTACCGGGCCACCTCAATGTGGGCCCGGACAAGCTGTCCAGGGGCCTCATTCTCTCACGAGAATGGTCCCTGCACCCCCAGACAGTCCAGCTGGTATGGCGCCTATTCGGCAGAGCGGAGCTCGACCTCTTTGCAACAAAAGAGAACGCCCGCTGCCCGACGTTTCTGTCCAAAAGCGAGTATGCGCTGTCCCAACCTTGGCCCAGCCTCCCGCTGTATGCTTTCCCGCCGATTTCCCTATTGCCCCAGGTCATAGCGAAAATCAGGGAGACGCGCCGCCCGGTGCTCCTTATAGCGCCGCGCTGGGAGAACCAGATTTGGTACCCAGAGCTGGTGAAGCTGTCGCACTCACCCCCCTGGCCAGTTCCGCTGAGAGCAGACCTCCTCTCTCAAGCAGGAGGGTCAGTTTGGCATCCCCATCCAGAGCGATGGTCTCTGCATGTATGGGTGACCAACGAATACCCGTTGACCTGCCCGAAGGGGTTATGAACACGATTTCACACTCTAGAGCCCCCTCGACGAGGCGGTTATATAGTTCTAAGTGGTCGGTGTTCACTGAGTGGCGTGTTTCCAAGGGATTGGACCCACAGCAATGTGGGGTCCAGCGGGTGCTCTCCTTCCTCCAAGAGCTTTTGGAACTGGGCAGGTCCCCTTCCACGCTCAAAGTGTATGTGGCGGCTATAGCAGAGTTCGCTCAGACGACGCTAGGTAGCACGCTAGGAAGGAACGAGCTCATCATCTGTTTCCTCAGAGGAGCCAGACGGATGAATCCCCCGCGGCCCCCTTTGGTTCCTATATGGGATCTGGCCTTGGTCCTAGAGGCCCTGAAGGCTCATCCCTTTGAACCGCTCGAGACTGTGGAACCAAGGTTCCTTTCGCTAAAAACCGCGTTCCTGATAGCTCTGGCTTCAGTGAAACGCGTGGGGGATCTACACGCGCTCTCAGTGAGCCCGACGTGTATGGAGTTCGGTCCTAATGACTCTAAGGTCATTCTCAGACAGAGGCATGGTTATGTCCCCAAAGCGATCGGCACTCCCTTCAGGGCGCAGATTATCTCCCTCTCGGCTCTGCCAGCATCCGACGAGGGGGACGGTGGCAATATCCTCTGCCCTGTCAGGGCATTGAGGGTTTATGTCACACGCTCCGCCGCCTTCAGGCGTTCTGAGCAGCTATTTGTTTCGTTTGGAGGGCGCGCTAAAGGTCTCGCCTCCTCGAAACAGACCCTGTCCAGGTGGATAGTGGACGCGATTGCAACTGCATACGCTTCCAAACACCTGCAGTGCCCGCTAGGTGTCAGAGCACACTCCACCAGAGGCATGGCCTCTTCGTGGGCTTGGGCCAGAGGGATTTCCATCCACGATATTTGCGTGGCGGCAGGCTGGGCCTCCCCGTCTACGTTCGTGAGATTTTACAATCTGGAAGTTCCTGCCTTACAGGCGAAAGTGTTATCAGTTCAATAAGGCTGTTGGTTCTGCCCGGTGATTCTGCGCAGACATAGCTCACATACTGGTAGTAAGTTCGGTACAAGGCTTATGTAAATTTGAAGGAGACCGGCGGTACCGTTCCCTCATTTACGAAAAGAGCTGTTGTGAGTTTGAAGGTGACCGGCGGTGCCGTTACCTCACTCATATGACAAGATATTGTGAATTTGAAGGCGACCGGCCTTGCCGTTCCCTCATTCATAAGGCAGGGTGTTGTAACCACCCGTTGTAACCACCCGTCAGTTCAAACGAAGTGTCCGTATATGTGGTGGCCCGTTTCCTTTACCGGCCACCCTGCCCGAGCAGTGTTATGGTCCCCGGTTCCCTGGGATACATATGCTGTATGCGAGGCGCGCACGGCGTTGACAATATGTTCCCGTAGCGTAAGGAACTTACGCAATACGAGAGAACCTCTCGTAAGAGAACGATACTCGGTTACTTAACGTAACCTCGGTTCTCTCTAGAAGAGGGAACGAGTATTGCGTTCCTTGCCGTGCGCCCCGCGGGCTTTTACGCTTCAGAACTACGAAAACCGAATATGCAGCCCGTGAGCCCTGCTTATATACACGTGGCCACGCCCCACCTGTAGGCAAATGAAGCCAGGTGAAAGTAGCTCATTGGTCGCCACGTCACGCGGGCTCACCGATAGGCTGCTGCAGTTGCCAGCAGAGCAGCCAATAGCACGCTGGAATAGCCTGCTATGGTCTGCCAGGCTGCCGCACTGCGTTGACAATGTTACAAAATTAAGGATAATTTTGGGTTTTTCAGAAATCTCGAAGAAAGAATACTTTCCCGTAGCGTAAGGAACTTACGCAATACTCGTTCCCTCTTCTAGAGAGAACCGAGGTTACGTTAAGTAACCGAGTATCGTTTTACGCACACTGTAAAAAAAAAAAAGAAAAAAAGATTACATTCTTACCTAACTCTTCTATTAGTTTCTGAGGTCGGGATCTTCTAATTCTTATTTTATTTTGTTGAATGTCAAATATATCCATTTTGAAAGTGGAGTGAGAATTTGTGTGCCATAAGGTACAAGACAGGTAAAAATAAATTATGAGAAGCGTTGTGGAAAATAATACTATACATAAATAATGGAAAAACAGTTTGTTTCTGAATTGGGCTATACTAGTTGTGTTGTGTTTTTGACGATCTAAACTAACACCTCTTAACGGACATAGGTCCAACTCTGATATTTTTGCATTACATATGTTTTGCTCTAAGGTGTAAATACAATCCCACTGGCAACCACAATAATACATAGTGTGGTAGCTATCAATGGCATTGCAAATGTGTTTTTGAGACATTACTTACATTACCATGTTGTTTTGTGGCCATAATATTCACTTTCATCCAAAACGTTTTGAGGATGCAGATAGATGTGACAATATGCTCATACGTGCTTTACTGTCTTCTTTTTTTTTTCCTGGCAAGTGTTTAATTGACTGGAGATACTCCCGCTGACGACCTCGGGAAACTGACAGAATTAGAAGTGAGACTTCCTGTAGCACAACTGCTTCATGGAGGTGCATGTTTCTGCTGCGTGCCGTCATAGACGATAAATCAACAGGAGCTGGATAATGTGGCTGAACGAGATGCTCGGCCTCCTCGCTCGCTCCCTCGTCTCCTGGGAGGGGCAGTAATCCTCTTAAAACACTCTTAAGCAGCCATTTGTCATCCAGCGTGTTACTGGCAGATCCCCAGGCCCTGAGAAGCATGCAGCATCGCATTTGCATCTTCACTGCAGCAATTCTCAAATATTGTCTTGTTTTTTTTTGTTTTTTTTAAGTATGTTTAATACATTTATGCTTTAAAAAATCTGTTTATGAAGTAAGAAAAATAAACTAATGTAAATTAATGTATAATGTAAAAGTGGTCAGTGTGCTGCTTTTCATGAGAACTATGACTGAAAATATTCATCTCCATTGGGATACACCCAAATCAGAATCAGACTATGAATTAATCATTTAAAATGGTGTTATTTAATTATTTTTAAAAATATCCCCAGAGGCACGTGGATTACTTTTTTCATTCATTCATTCATTCATTTATTCATTCATTCATTCATTCAATAATTCAGAAAATAAGCTCAATGACCAAAAACATTTTTTCTTTCTTCATCATGATAATCTTCACAAACGAAAACTATTGTGTTATGAATTTTGAAGCCTAAATTCAATCGGCAGAAATAAAAAGATAAACATGGACAATAAATGAACTACATATGACTTCATGACTTCAGCATCATTTTCCCTGAAAGTTTGAGATTGAATAGTTTGTAACAAATACAACATAGGTATTTATTTGATACAGTGGCTAAATTAATGAGAAATAAAGCTGCAACCCCGGAGGTCTCCAGACAGCACATCAGCAGTAATGACGTTATGAACTTCTTTACTTGCAATATTGATAATATTAGCGAGAAAATTATAACCAACTGTCTACTACAGTATCGCATCAAACAGTGCATTGTAGTGTCCCTGAGGAAAAATTCCATCTATTCATTGCTATAGGAGAGGAAAAATTTGCTAAACTCGTTAAATCAACAATTACAGTCAATTACAGGCCAATCTATCTTTTTCTGTCATCAATACTAAGACAATATCCTCAAAACTATGTTCTTTTTTTTTTAGAAAGAAATGGTATCTGCAAAGATTTCCAGTCAGGATTTAGACCGTATCATAGTACTGAGACTGCTCTCGTTAGAGTTACAAATGATTTGCTCTTAAAATCCGATCTTGGTTCTATCTCTCTAGTAGTGTTACTTGATCTTAATACTGCATTTGATACTATCGACCACAGCATTCTTTGAATAGTCATGAATAGACTCGAAAATGATGTTGGCATTAGTGGAATTGCATTGGCATGGTTCAAATCATACTTATCTGACCTTTATCAGTTTTTAGTAGTAAATGAAGAGGTGTCATACCGATCACAAGTTCAGTATGGAGTATTTCAAGGCTCAGTGCTAGGACCGTTGCTTTTCACCCTGTACATGCAACCTATGGGAGATATCATAAGAATATAAAAAAATGGATAACTAGTAATTTCCTACTACTTAATTCTGAAATAAGGATCATCAGTTAGGAACCTGGGTGTGCTCTTTGATACCAATCTTTAATTTCAAAGCCACGGTTCTAGCATCTGTTAAACAACATTCTTCCATCTTAAAAATATATCTTAAATACGACATATGCTCTCGATGACAAATGCATTAGTTCATGCATTCACAACCTCAAGGCTTGATTATTGTAATGCTCTACTGGGTGGTTGCCCTGCATGCTTAATAAACAAACTCCTGCTGGTCCAAAAGACAGCAGCTAGAGTTCTTACTAGAACCAGGAAGAATGACCATATTAACCAGGTTCTGTCAACACTGCATTGGCTCCCTATTCAACTTTGCATACATTTTAAAATTGTGCTAATTACTTACAAAGCATTAAATGGTTTAGCTCCCCAGTACTTTAGCAAACTCTTAATGCATAATAGTTCTTCACGTCTATTGCGATTTCAAATTTCTGGCAAGTTGATAATAGCTAGAATATCAAAATCAACTGCTGGTGGAAGATCCTATTCCTATTTAGCACCTAAACTACAGAGCAGTCTTCCTAGGGAAGCAAACACACTCTTGTCAGTTTAAATCTAGACTAAAAACATGTCAGTTCAACCTGACATATAATATATTATCGATTTCTATCATTCAAATTATGTAAAATGATTGTTAGGCTGCATAAATTAGGTCAGCTGGAACCGGGAACACTTCCCATAACCCCTGATGTACTCGTTACATTATAAGAAGAATGGCATATACGCTAATGTTAGTCTCTCTGTTTATCCCAAGGTTTACTGTAGTCAGCCGGGTCTGGTCCACATCTGGGCCGTATCCAGAACAGAGGAAGGACCTGTGACTAGAAACAACCACAACACAGCCCTATAGTGTTAGTAGAGACCGGGTCAAATAAACTATCCCATACGCAGGCCTCATAAACACGATAAAAGTGTTTCCTCTGTACAGATAAAATCGTTAACTGGCAATGCATCATGCTATGGTGCTTAAGCAGTGAGTGGCGTCGATGTACGGGAAACACACCCCAGAGCGTTAGTGACATAGGAAAAGAGGTGCTGCAGCAATGTTAAATATGTTAAAAATAATGTGTTTTTTGAAAATGAAGGCATGAAAACCTATTCTAGTAGGTCCCAAACACAAAATCAAGGATGCAAAAGGGCATGATAACTAAAAACCTTTAGTATATTTAACCTTTAAGTAAAAACCCATTAACCCTTAAATGCATACCCCGGGTCTTTAGCGACCCGGGACGTCATTCACTGCCCTCCTCCTCATTCATTTAAAGTTAGACATCAACCTTCTTAGTATTCCTCAATCAATTAATGTTAAACAATATAACAAGAAAAAAAAAAGTTTAATTGAATGCCTGTTTTTTGTCAAAAATTGTATAGGGTCGCTAACAACCCGAGGTGTGTAAGATTGCACTTTTTTTTTCTGCACAATACAAAAATGAATCTATTATTACAAAATAAGTGCAATTCAGCTTGTCTGATACACAATGATGAAGTGACGTTTCACTCATAGTTACCTCAGACAGAAAACGAAACAATAATAATTATAATCTGCAAAATTTGAAATGGCTCAGCTATTTACATTTATGCATTTGGCAGATGCTTTCATCCAAAGCGACTTACGGGACGACGAACGGGAATGACGTCCCTTATTACAGTGACAATCCACCTGGAGCAACATGGAGTAAAGTGCCTTGCTCAAGGACAGACTGGTGGACACCGCTGGGATCGAACCAGCAACCTTCTGCATGTCAGTTCCATGGTTTAACCCACTGGACCACCATCTCTATTTACTGCATTTACTGATTTACTGCAGAGGAAGTACTGAACACATTCAAATATTAGTCTTACTGTCACTTGATGATGGATCTGATGAAGGAAGCTGTCACTGATCAAAATATTTATTTTGAAGATGTTGAAAATTAGTTTTGAGAATATGCGTGAGATCGCGAATATGAGCCAGATGCCGAATGTGCTGGGAAATTATTTCTGACGAGGACAGTGGTGATGGTATAAAACATCTGCTCAAACTGAACCCTTCCAAGCTCCAAAAGGTAGCAAAATATGTTTTATTTTACAATCTAATATCAGGAGTTTTATATATTATCGCAACAGGTAGAGATCTATCCATGCTAGATGTAGATCCGGGTCGCTAGAGACCCGAATATGTAAGAATGTTTGGCGAAACAGTCATGCATTTAAGGGTTAAAAAACTCAAGTGCTAAAATGCAACACGTTTCTATCTTTTGGCCTAAAAACAAGTCATCTCTGGAACACTATATGACGGTGAGTAAATTATAACAGATGTTTAATTTGTAGGTGAGCTGTTCCTTTAAATGTATGCAGACCTTCTGTCTCGTGCAGTTTGCCTGGTCCGAGATAGACAGAAACCCACAACATTTTGAAGGCACGAGAGGCCACCAGCGTTTGTGCTAATGACCATTCTTTGACTGAATGAAAGTACACAATGAGAGAATAAACAATGGAAGCCCAGGGGTACGAACGCCACTCTGCCAGCATTTTTTTTTTTTTTTTGATGGTACAGTTTGGTTCATTGGAACGCTCTTGCTGGCTTTTGCCAGATTTCAATAGTGTCAACAATGCAGCTCTCAGGCAACACAAACAGGCAGTGCAGCAGATAAGATGCGGTAATCAGAGCAGCACAGCCAGCGTGTAACGCGATTTAACTCAATTTATATGTAAATGAAATATTTTGATTATAATGAGCTTACTGTTCAAGTTGTATGGAATGGAGTTTGCTTGTCTTTCTGTGCAAGAAGCACAAGCAAATTTATTGCCTGAATCTCTCTCACTATCTCTCTCCTTTACAGACTGGCTTCCCAAACTTGGCTGGTCGGAAATAAATGGGAGGCGAACACAGTAAAATTGCCTGGAACGGAGGGCGGAAGCACTCTGCTATCGCTTAGCCTGCATGTTTTTAATTGACTTGCGGCGAGATCTCAGTGTCTTCCGTTCGCAGTAGATGCCACATGCGGCGTCATTAGTGCAGAAGCTGTCAGATTTGTTTGAAGCGCAGAAATGATTCAGTTTTATTTTTCCTTGCTTTTGACGCAGAAATGCTCTTGGCACTTTCCCATGAGCAGGATACAAAACAGAGCCTGAAATAATATAAAAATGAAAAAAATAAAATTTTCCATAAATGCTGCTTAACCTGAACATGCAGAAGACGTCAAACTCAAGAGGTCACACTAAATATTACACTGGCCTGTTTTATTTTCCATTTTTGTTTTTTAAATACCAAAATTAGGGACAGAGACTTAATGATTTGTGATTTTATAATTTTCTAGTAATAAACATTAATAATTAACACAAATTATTTGATGAATAAAAGCTAATAAATATTCCAAAACAGATATAGCTTCAGTTAAGTTGTCATTTAGTAGAGACTAGTTTGTTTGGTCAGTCACAAGCATTTTTTTTATTTTATTAAATTTTTATCTCAACTCAACAGATTAAAGAAATTATAGTTTCAATTCGTTTTTGTTAATTTTATGTGGAAAATGCCACCCTTCTTCTAATTGCAGTATAAAACATAGAGAAATAAACGAGTAAATAAATGTAGCTAGCACAGTATTGTGGGCGCTCAGTTTTAATTGCTCCTTTGGAGGCACAGAATATCCGCATATGCATCATTGTGCTACAAACTAATGGTGTGTGACGTTACCGCTGAGTCAGCGCTTCACAGCATGTTGGAATCACAATAGCGAGAGGACACGAGAGGGAATGGCCTTTTGCCGAGCATGAAATGAAAATCGAGTTCTGAGAGCAGGTTGACACGCTCTTTTCATCCATTTCCGAAACAGGAAAAGCAGCACAGAGCAAGTGAGAGCAGCACAGCTGTTCTCAGGGGAGATTGTCAAATGTTCTTCACCCAGTTCAATAAAAAAGTCGGCAAATTCATTCATTGCTGTCAAACATCACATGACCAGAAAACATGCTTCACTATTTTACAAAACTAAGGGAACATCAAGAATATATTAGAAAATAGCAATAAACATACAGTCTGTATCTACCACAATAAATGCCCATTTAATAGGGGTGTAACGATTCGTTTTAACAACGATGCGATTCATATCACGATTTGAGGTTGTCGATACGATTCAAGGACGATATTGGTTCATTTAGAACGATACGATCCGAAACGATTCAGTGACTTGAAATCGATTCAGTAACTTTTTAGCCAAAAATTGTGTGACTGAAATAAATATCTGGATACTGGTTAGTGCAGGTGAAGTTTCCAAGATTCCTGTTGTTTCTTGTAAGGGAATCCGGTATATCAATTAATTATGGATATAAACAAACAAGTAAACAACAATTAATGGCAAATGCATTCAAATTTTATTTGAATAAAGTGCAACCAACAGTTTAGGTTGAATTAACAGGAAGTTAACCTTTTCTGCTCTCATTTTCAATATTCAATACATTTTCAATAAAAGCACAGTAAGTGCAACCAACATTTCAACAGTAGGTTAACCTGCTACTTCTGCTTTTGTTATCCAACATAATAATATTACAATATTAATATCAAAAATACGTGCAACTAACTTCTCTTCAGCTTTAATTAATAGTAGGTTTACCTGCTACTTTTGCTGTTGTTTTTCAACATTAAAATAATACAAATAAAATATTAATATCAAAAATAAAGTGCAACTAACTTCTCTTCAGATTTAATTAATAGTAGGTTTACCTGCTACTTTTGCTGTTGTTTTTCAACATTAAAATAATACAAATACAATATTAATATCAAAAATAAAGTGCAACCAACATTTCTTCAGGTTGAATAAACTGGCTGAACCTGCTACTACTCTCAGTTTATTAAACAAACAATATTTAACAAAAGATAAAATGTAACCAACTACTCTTCAATGACTCTACAGATTTATTTTTCAAATATATCAACATGATCTGACCGCAGAACACTTCTCTGTGCGTTCACTATGTCGCCAGCAGTACTAAAAACTCGCTCTGCTGGCACACTGGTGCCAGGAATGCACAGGTAACAAGCAAGGGTTGAAAGGACAGGTAACGTAAGCTCTTTCTCTTGGTGGCTTGATAATTTCTCGCTCGTTGGCTTCTCCTCTGCCATGCGCCATGCTATGTTTTGTTTTCTCAAGCCCCGTTCACACCGCCAGCGACACGCAGCGACAAAGTGACACAATCCCATTCATTTCAATGAGCGCTGCTGCTGGTGCGTTGCGATGATGTCACAGATAGGCAGACTGAATCGAGTAACGTTTAACGCCTTTATCATTAAAAGTGCTAAGAAAAAACATCCATATAAAGTCTGACGTGCTTAAATCCAATGCGTTATTTTCTATGATCGATACAATCGATTGATTACCTTTTAAAACGATGTTAGATCGATATATGTCGTCCGGAAGGCCAACTTGCCGAGCACAGATCGATGTAGTTAGATCATAAGAAAATAAATCGATACATCGATGTAGTAGATGAATCATTACACCCCTACCATTTAAGATTTAAGATAATAAGATAATTAATGTTTGACAGTGCGAAAAATACATTATAAAAAAAACCCTCTTTGAACACTTACAACCTCAATCATTATTTCTGCTATTGAACATAGTATATGTTACAGGCCTAAAGTTATTTGAACATGTACTTGTACATGTGTTTGTTTCTGAGAACTCAGTTTATTCAGTTTATCATGAGATATTGTTTTAGATCAGATCATGTTTCATTTGACAACTTTGGATTATACATCTGCATTTACATCTGAAGCACATCCAGTTAACAAAAATATGTGACTGTTACATAACTGCAACGTAATCTGACCAACCAAACTAATCAAACCAAACTTTCGTCATCCCGACACGAGTGCACTGGTCCTCCTTCACTGCTACACTGTCCCTGTCCCAAATGGCACACTTCATATGCACTTTCGGTCTTGTGGACTTACAATGGCTGCCGTGTGCGCGTGTCCGTTAAGTCCACGAGACCATAGGGTGTCCATTAGTCATTTTAGGTCTCAGAAGGGTGCTCGCGAGCGCCCCTTTTGCGGTCAGTGTGCACCCTCGATGCGCACTTCTGCCAAGCCTGCACTGGTGCGTGTTCCTCAGCGGACTTTTCGTAAGAAGACCGCAAGGGTTTAGGGTGCCATTTGGGACAGGGCCACTCCCTCACTCACAGGGTGAGGACTACACTTCCCAGCATCCCTCCTGGTTCACACCTGCACTCATTCAGCCACCACCCGCACCTGCCACTGATCATCACCTCATCAAGACACACACATAAGCACACACCTCGCCTACCCTCGTTGTCTGGTCTTATATTGGAGAAACACACTGTAACACAGGTAAGTAGTTACAGTGTGTTTCTCCAGTATGACGTATATCCGTCATGTCTCCATTGTCTCCAGTGTTGTCTCCCTGTGTGTTTGAAGATTACCTTCCTACTCACCATCAGTGTTACGAGGTGTGTGCATCCCGGTCCACGATCTCCACAACCACAATCTCCTTCACAATCTCCACGTCCACCTGCAAAGACAAATGCTGCGTCCCAATTCGCCTACTTATACTACGACCTAAAAGTGTGTACTCTTTTTGTGAAGAAAAAGTACATACTTTTGAGTGTGTTGCAGAAGAGTATGCAAGCTCTGGGACATCTTTAACTACTTCGTCATCTTTAACGGACTCTGTTTGCTTTCTGCTCGTTCTGAATCAGATACAGATTAAGTTGCACAATAAAAATCTACATCTATATGAATGCATTAGTGTGTGAGAGAGAGAGATTGCATGTGAATTAATTCTACCTGTCAGCGTCTCTCAACTAATAGTGAAGCTGGGAGTTTTAGTTATCAAGAAATATTTGCTGGAACTTTTCAGTTTCTAAGCTATTTTATTGTTAAATCACAGAAACAGTGTTGACAATACATTTCTGTGCTACTGAATGATTCTGTGTGCGGCGCACGCAATCTCCACGTCATGCGCAAACTATGTGTGTGCAATACAATGCAGCACCACATTAGTTTAGAATGGTGATTAACTTACCTGTACAATAAGCTGCTTAAAACGTGCACTCTTCTGATATATTTTCATCTCCACATGTTTTGTGGAGAGCTCTCTCAG
The DNA here is from genome assembly GCF_949357685.1 of Gobio gobio. Classification (NCBI taxonomy): domain Eukaryota; kingdom Metazoa; phylum Chordata; class Actinopteri; order Cypriniformes; family Gobionidae; genus Gobio; species Gobio gobio. The sequence continues at coordinate 19,546,827 of NC_137098.1, forward strand.
TATGCATTTATTTGTCATTTTAACTGTTGGAAACAGAGCGTGCGTGTCAGAAAATGGCTTATCCTGTTGCACCCTCTATATGCCAGCGACTAGTTGACGTTAAGCTTAAAGTGGCATGGCAGAGCATTAAAGTCGACTAGTCAATTAGTCGACTAGTCTCTGCAGCCCCTACTGAGTATAGTTCTGCAGACTTTCTGTCTTTCCCCCTTTTCAAGTTTGAACCAGGAGAAGCTAAATTTGGTGTGTCCAGTTAGAGCACTTGACACTTATGTTGACAGAGCTGCCCTGTGGAGAAAGTCAGACCAGTTATTTGTCTGCTTTGGTTTGCCCAAGAAAGGGTCCTATGACCAAGCAGACGCTGAGAAAATGGATAGTCGAGGCTTTGGGTCTATGGCTGTTAGCGCAGGCTGGTCCTCTCCTCTAACATTCATTTTATGATGGGGATCTGGGTTCTGCACCAGGTTCTCAGGTGCTAATATCATAGATGTTCTCATATTCACATTAGACAGTTACTTTTAAGTATGGCTTAGTGGGTATTATCGTTCCCAAACTGTCACTACTATGACGCAGGGCGAGTTCCCTCGAAAAGGGATGTCTCAGGGTTTGGCTGTAACTATTTTTCCCTGAGAAGGTTAAGAGACGCTGTGTTGCACTGCTATACATATCTGTGATCGCTTTGGGATCGCTTTTGACTTGCTTTGGCCTATCAGAAGCTGACATTTTTTTCTGGGTGCTCTTTTTAGCGTCCTTGTCATGACGTTACCCCACCTTTGACATTCTGCCATGCCATTGAACTGATTTAACACTTGCTTCAAGCAGAGGCATCACAATAGGGCAGGCATAAGTGCAGTACTCATCTTTCATCTCATATCGTGCAGATCAGATCGTAAAAAGCCTAGAAACATCAGCATACATTTCAGTGTAAGGGTCCACTCTTCAAAATGCATCCCACTTTTTAATAAAAAAAATATATATATCCTCCTTTGTTTGCATGAGCGTTTTGAGTTGGAGTAATCAATCATGTCCATTTTCAATGAAATATCGATTATAATCAGTATTCTGATGATCTCCCCTGCAAGCTTAGACTCTTCAGCTGAAAATGAGTCCTCCCTCATCTCTCTCCATCAATCACAGGCTGGCCGGTGACTCAGCATATTCAGGAAGCGCATTACAGACTCGGCAAGGTGTCAATCATAGCATCCATGGTTTTATACGTAAACCTCGCTCCAGACCAAGACCATATCAATCTGCTTCAGCTATGTGTATATTCGTCTGCATCAAGTCTGTAACCTGTTTATTTTTCCTGTGGAGTAGGATATTAAATTAACTCTTTCCCCACCAAAACACAGAATTTTCCGTTATTTGTGAAAAAACGTTCGCTTTCGTTCAGTCACTACGATGTAACATTAGTGACTAACGAATGGGGGTTTCGCCCAGAAGCCAATCATCTTCGAGATCTTAGAAAACGGCCAATGGCAGTGCCAATGCCATGGGCATGCAGAATATGCATACGTAACTCCGCCCCACCGCCTGGGTATATAAGGAAGTACGTGGGCAATATCGCATTATGTTTCTGCTTCGGAGCCAAGAGCATCTCTTCACTCATGCAAGCCTGAATTCTGAAGTCCTCTCTTCAGTCTTCGAGACGAGCCGTTCTCAAGGGTGTTGGTGTGATGGCGCGTTCCAGCGATATCACATTGCCTGCCTGCTGATCTGTGCAGTGATCTGCAACAGCTGTGTGTGTTTTCCCTGGGCGCTTCGGCACTCTGCAGAGCTTTCCTCTCAGAAAAAGAGCTTGCGCATGGCACGTCTTTTTCAAGACGGTTCGCCCGTGCACTTCTGGGTGCGATTGATCTCCGTTGCTGTCTATGGACACATTCACTGCTCGATGCGTTTGGGCTTCAGCACGTTCGGGCAGTGTTTGTGGATGCGTCATGTTCCAACTGCGGGAAAGTGACCATCGCGATGTCGCAGTCGAGACTCAGTGATCTCCATGAGGAGAGAGAGTCCCCTCTGCCACACCCCAATCTACCGTCTCTGAGTGAGGTGGTACTTTGGCTGGTGGCCAGGGTGACCTGAGGGCCGTGGTCCTCGGGCTGGACTGAAACGTTTTCGTTTCGTTCACACTCCAGATAGCAGCGAGATGTCGATCGCTGCATCCCAAGGTGGACTAGAGTCCTTTGGGGATGACGATTAGGTTGTGCTCCACCTTCGGGTGTGCCCGCTGCCTGATCCGACCTAGAGTTGACAGCCATGTTATCTCGGTTGCGCGATTGGTTTTTGGGGGCGGCACCCGACAGCTTTTGGGCCCCACCCACAATGCCTTTCGCTCCCGAGGTGCATGAGGAGATCACGTGGTCCCGGAAGTCCCCGTGCTTCCCGTGACCGTTCGGTGGCCTCCTCCGCCTTCTCTGCCCTCGACGGCCTAGGGTATACTGGGGTCCCCCCATTGCTGAACACTCTGTTGCCCACTACGGTGTCCACGGAGGGCTTCGACGTGGCGTGGCTATCCTAAGCACCGGATATGCAGCATGCGGCCGGAGAATTCTGTCCATCAGACGCTGGAAGGTCGCAGGAGCCCCGAACAAGCCGAAAGGAAGGGAAACAAATGGGTGCAATCCAAACGGCGTGGTGAAAGCGGTCTTTTCTTTGGACATAGGAGACAAGGGGATCTGCCAATACCCCTTTGTTAAGTCCAGTGTCTAGCGCCTCTGTTGTACAGCTGTCTCTGTTTGTCTTGAGCCTGTAACAATTCTCCATAGACAGCCGCCCCAAAGTGTGAAGTTTTGTTCTCAGGTCCAAGACATACTGAATTTCGTTCTTACTAGTGGAAGGTCCGTCCTCCCAAACCTCTCTAAGGACATCCGGCACCCCCCGAGGCTGGTGTACATAGAGAAGCTGGAAGGGGGAAAACCCTGTGGAGGCTTGGGGGACCTTGCGACAGCGAACAACAGAGGCTCTAGCCATTTATCCCAATTTTTGGCGTCCTCTTGGACGTACTTACAAATCATGGCCTTTAATGTGCGATTAAAACGTTCGACCAGACCGTCCGTTTGTGGGTGAAAGATGCTGGTGCAAATCGATTTAATGCCCAACAATTCGTAGAGTTCGCGGATTGTCTGATCGGTGAGAATCTCTTTTGGGATTCCCACCCGGGAGATTAAAGAGAACAGCATGCTCGCGACACTTTTCGCCGAAAAAGTGCGGAGCGGAACTGCCTCAGGATATCGCGTTGCGTAGTCCATGAGGACTAACGCAAAGCGATGCCCTCGTGACGACCATTCTAATGGCCCGATGAGGTCCATACCAATTCGTTCGAAGGGGACCTGCATCAACGGAAGGGGGCACAATGGTGCTTTTGGGGTGGCCAGTGGATTCACCAACTGACATTCACGACAAGATGCACACCACTTGCGTACATTCTCGTGAATGCTCGGCCAGAAAAACCGGACCATGACATGGTTTAGTGTAGCCGTTTGTCCTAAATGCCCAGACATTGGATTAGAATGAGCTGCCTGGAAAAGCATTTCCCGGCGGCTTTTAGGAACCAACAACTGTGTTGTATCTTGCTTTGACTGGGCGTCTTGGGTCACCCGATACAACCAATCTTTTATAATTGAAAAATAGGGATAGGAGAGTGGTTGGTCAGGGTGGAGGATGTGGTCGTCGATGGAACGGACCTGACTAAACGCGTGTTTGAGCGTCTCATCCTGGGACTGTTCCAGGGGAAAGTCATCGCGGTCTGTGAGAATGGGAGTCTCCAGAGCACTCTGTTCCCCGGAACCGATCCCAGAGGTCCCGAATCCACCTCCCTCAACTGAGCAACCGTCACCTTCCTTTTTACTCTTTTCCCCCAAGAGGCAATTGGTTCCCAAAATTATCGGATGCCGGAGGTGCGGGTTAACTGCATGCGTTTGTCCCCGAT